>NW_015555763.1:2286984-2335003 GCF_001515605.1 Sinocyclocheilus anshuiensis
CAAATATGGACTAACCCAACTGTTGGGTTAAATTTTGGTTACATTTTTAAATTAACTTTTTAACCCAATGGTTGGGTTAGTCCATATTTGACCCAAAGTTGGGTTGAAACAACCCAGCATTTTTTAGAGTGCAGCTATTAGATTGATTATGACAGTATTTGCCTTTTAGAACCAGTTTTTAGTTGTGATGCAGAGTGGATCAGGCATAAGGTTACCATAATGGCTTTTACATTTCTTACACAAAATAGAGTGTATCACTTGGAAGTTGTAGTAAATGGCATCATGCATTTGTGACAGATATTTATGGATTCCCATGCAAAATGTATCTCACATGCATCTCACTTGATTGCAGTGTAGGGCAATTCTATGATGAGGCGTTTTTCTACGGCATAATCATTTATTGATGCAGTTACACTTTGACATTTGCTTTAATGTTTGAGCATCTTGGACGTGGCAAAGTTAAAAAATAATCTTAATCTACCCTATAAAATGTCACACATTAGCAGCTAAGACCGTTATTGCTGTTTGTTATGGAAGCCTGTTTACATCTCAGAGTGAAAAAATAAAGTTAATTGTCAGTTAAATTAAAAAAAAGAAATTAAGTCACTTTGTTAGACTTACTGTCACACTGCACAATATTTACATTTATGAGAAATTAAGTCACAATTATGAAAAAAATGCATTGCTATTGTGATATACTTCACGATTACCTTTTTTCTTCCAAGGTGGAATTTGGCTTCCATACATGCTTGAATCACTTTTATTTAAAATTATTTAAATGTTTGATATGTCTTTGATATGCGTCATTGACATAAACTGCTGCTTTTCAAAAGTTTGGGGTCAGTTTTTATTTTTATTTTTGAAAGAAATTAATTCGTTTACTCAGCAAATTTAATTTATTGAATGAATAATTAATCTGTTCATGCAATTAATTAAAAGTGACAGTAAAGAATTTTTAAGGACTCCTTTCTATTACAAATGAATACTATCCTTTTGAACTTTCTATCAAAGAATCCTGAATAAATCACGGTTTCTGCACCATTCTGCACCACGGTTTTCACCATTGATAATAATAGGAAATGTTACCTGAGAACTACATCAACATATCAGAATGATTTCTGAAAAATCATGAGACACTGGAGACTGGAGTAATGGCTGCTGAAAATTCATCTTTTCGTCACATGATTAAAGTTTAAAATATATTAAAGTAGAAAATTGTTATTTTAAATTTTAATAATATTTCACAAAATTGCTGTTTTTGCTGTATTTTACATTAAATAAATGCAGCCTTGATGAGCAAAAACATTTTAAAATTTTTACCAACCCCAAACTTTTGATTCATTGATGTCACATGCATATGCTTTGTCACTTTTTTATAGTCATGTAGAGTTTATGGTTTTGTTCCTCAAAATGATTTTTCATGCTAGGTCACATGTGTTGGACATATAGTGGGGGCCATTGTGGCAGACACACAGGCCCATGCTCAGAGAGCAGCCAAAGATGTGAAGATCAGCTATGAGGAACTGCAGCCTGTGATTGTCACCATTCAGGTCTGTATTTACTCCACATGTTCACACATACACACACACTACAGAAAACAGAATCATCTAGCTATGGTCCATGGTTTTGTCATGTGTGGTGTACAAACCAACCCAAATGCAGCACAGCCAGCAAGTTTTCAAAATGGTCTATATTTACAAAAAATTTGAAAGTAACACAAAACTGGGTACATCTGACCAGACTTCAGCCCACAGAGCTGAAAAACAAAAGACCTAAACAGTAGACAGGAGAGCACATGGCACACGGAAACAAACATGACAAATTGACACCAAAAAACCAACCCTGAAATGTGATCCTCATAGGACTGAAAATATGACCTACAACTAAGTTTTGGTTTCAAAACCACTGATCTACAATATCATTGCAAAACATGGTGCTGTGCTCTGACCTTTCACCATTGCTTAGTGCTTTTCCTGCTGTCATCATTACATAACAGGATTTTTCAAGGTTTTCAGAGAAACAGCTTGTACAAAAATACACATAACACATAAAGATAAGCTTGACTGGTTTGCTAACATGTTTGCGTTCACTCTTTCACACAGGATGCTATTGCCAACAAGTCCTTCTATCAGCCGGTGAGAAGTATAGAGAGAGGAGATGTTGCACAAGGATTCAAAGACTCTGATCACATCCTGCATGGTATAAGTTATCTAATAAACTGTCCTAATGCAAATAATGTGATGTGTTTGCCTCAGGCCCTAGTGGCTAAAGCTCTGGGGGTGCCTGCTAACCGGGTGGTATGTCGTGTGAAGAGGATGGGAGGAGGATTTGGAGGGAAAGAAAGTCGGAGCACCATTCTGTCCACAGTGGTCGCTGTTGCTGCACATACGTATGAATATTTATAACACAAACTAATGAACAATGTGCCTAATTACATAAAGTCATGTCATATGTAGCAATGTGAAGGGTAAACATTTAGTTTGACCTTTTTCTTTTAGGGTCAAGCAGCCAGTTCGCTGTATGTTAGATCGCGATGAGGACATGCTGGTCACAGGTGGTCGGCATCCATTCTTTGGACATTACAAGGTGAAAAATTGTACAAATTAGCCAGATATTGTCCTTTAGGTGGACCATACGTCCTATTTGTACTGGCCGGGATTTCTAAATTGCCTAAAATGTCTGTGTCTTTCCTGTTGACATGCTCTCTACAGTCCTCGTGCATTGTATGTATGCATATTTGCATTGCTTTGACCGTTCTCTGTTGATTCCCACCTTCTTTCACACCATGATTGGTAGATTTTGTACAATGCCTGCACACTATTTGTCAAACTACTTTTTGGTCATTACCTTCAGCAAGTATAAGTCAAGTCACCTTTATTTATATAGCGCTTTTAACAATACAGATTGTGCCAAAGCAGCTTTACAGTATCAAACAGGAAAATAGTGTGTCAGTGCAAAAGGACAATAGTAAATACTCAATTTTCAGTTAAATGCAGTTCATTAATGAATTCAGTGATGCCATCGTCCAGCTCAGTTTAGTTTAAATAGTATCTGTACAATCAAGCCAACAATATCGCTGGAAATTAAGTGTCCCCAACTAAGCAAGCCAGAGGTGACAGCAGCAAGGAACCAAAACTCCATCGGTGACAGACTGGAGAAAAAAATCCTTGGGAGAAACCAGGCTCAGTCGGGGGACCAGTTCTCCTCTGGCCAGACGAACCAGCAGGTTGATTCATACTGCAGCAAAGTTAGATTGTGCAGAGGGCTCATCTGATTCCATTGTCAAAAAACAATAGGAAAACAAAGCCAAAACCTAGAGATTTTAGGCAATTTAGAAACCCCTGCAAGGACATGTTAAAGAAAGATCGGACATTTCGTCACCCTATTGTCCTTGTCCTTGCTAAGTCTTATACACTATCAAGGCGTGTTCACACTTGGCGTCTTTTTTTAATTTGCCAGCGTCTGTTTGACATTATAATCCTGTGGAGTAAACCGTGTTTTCAAAAAAGTCCTGAGCGCTTTTTTAAACACCCCCATCGGCATCTTTTTCTGCAGCTCAGAGTGTCTTTTCAAGTTGAAAAAAGATTAAACTCTGTAATCTGATGTCTAGGTTGGGTACATGAACAATGGAAGAGTGATGGCACTTGATGTGATGCTCTACAGCAACGCAGGCAATTCACTGGACCTGTCATTGTCAGTGAGTAGGCATCTAAAAGTTTTGAACATCTATTGCCGGTGGTCCATGAGACACCCCTGGTGGTCAAAGACACACATTACAAGATATTCTTACATCCCAAGCCTAAATGTGTATCCTGTCTCTCAATGCACAGATCCTGGAGAGGGCACTATTCCACATGGATAACTCCTACAATATTCCTAACATTCATGGCACAGGCTACATGTGTAAAACCAACCTGCCGTCTAACTCAGCGTTCAGAGGCTTTGGTGGGCCGCAGGGCATGATGATCGCAGAGAGCTGGATGAGTGATGTGGCTTTGAGCTGTGGTCTGCCTGCTGAAGAGGTTCATACTGCATATTTATTTTTCTCATAGTCCATACAGTTGTACATGATTATTCAAGTCTCCTACTACTTCCAGGTGAGGAGGATGAACATGTACAAGGAGGGGGATTTCACACCCTTCAATCAACGTCTGGACCAGTTCACCATTGATCGCTGCTGGGAGGAGTGCATGCAGCTCTCAGACTTCAACAAGTGCAAGGAGGCACTGGAACAATATAATAGGTCAGAAAAATTCTTAGATATTAAGCTCATCAACACAATTGAAAGCTTGTGCAGTTTAAATGCACAAGTGCATATAATAATAAAACATATTTTCCTTGATATTTTGAGTGTATTGATATAATGCTTTCAGTGCAAAAAAAATGATAAGATACATTATAAGATGAAAAAAAAGATTTAAAAAATGTAAATAAAAAAACTATATTAAATCATATAAATATAAAATTTACAAATGTATAAATAACAAAAGGAAAATAGATTATTTTTCTCTACTTCAGTTGCTCCCATTACTAAAACTGAAATTAAAACAAATATTAATAATAATAATAATAATAATGGCAAAAGCACATAAAATTATAAACATTTAATCTAAAATTAAAATGAATATAAAAATATAAGCTAAAGTATAAAAATAAAAGCTAATGCAAAATATTAACAAATATTACAATATTATATAAATATATAAAGTAACACTGGGGCAGCTTAAATCCTATAAGTAGATAAGATTAGTAGATAATTTCATGAACCAACACTTTATGGTTAGATTTTATTTGTATATTACTGTAGAAATATTTTCAGTTTAGGCACTGCAAAGCTTGGTAAGAATTGCTGTAACATTTCAATTCCAGGCAGCACCGTTGGACCAAGAGAGGGTTGTCCATCATTCCCACCAAGTTTGGCATCAGCTTCACTGCTGTCTTCCTTAACCAGGTCAGCCTTCTTCCTCTCAGAATCTAAAGAACTATTAGAAAGAGGTGATTCGGTATTGTCACAACTGGGACAAAGAGGCAGACAGGCAGGGTAACGTAAGTCAGAGAGTTTAATAACAGGAACTTAGGAGAGGCTTCCAACGGAAAAGAGTTCAACATAGGCAGTAAGGGAAGCAAAACACAGTCTTATCTGGGTCGGCACTCCGGTCCTTCGGCCGAGAACTGAGGATTCCGAGGGGGACAGGCAGGTCGGAAGGCGAGGATCCAGGACAGAGAAGCTTGCAACCTTGAGACCAGCCGACGAGTGACTGAGGTGAGTGTGTATTTGAGTGGTGTGGTAAGTGGGTGCAGGTGTCCGTGATTAGTAATCAGGTGATTGTGAGCGGGTGTAGGAAGCTGATTCGGCTGGTGAGGCAGGTGTTTCCGTGACAGGGATATGTGTGTGATGGATATTTTTCATTCAGGCAGGAGCATTGGTACATGTGTACTCTGATGGTTCGGTTTTACTAACTCATGGTGGAACAGAGATGAGGCAAGGCCTGCACACTAAAATGGTCCAGGTAATGCAAACAAAACACAACAAAAATACTATATTAAAATGTTGGTTACCACTGTTCATATTAATTTTGTCTTTACATTTTTGTGTTGTGCAGGTGGCCAGTAAAACTCTTGGAATCCCCTGCTCAAAGATTCACATCACAGAGACCAGCACTAACACAGTTCCCAACACCAGCCCTACAGCTGCCTCCGCCTCCTCCGACCTTAACGGCATGGCCATCTACGTAAGCCTCATGCAGCAGATATTCATGTTTATGATGCTTTTTTAATGTACACTACCGCTCAAAGTATTTGTTTTTTTTGAATCTACGTTTAATTGATCAAAAGTGACAGTAAGGACTTTTACACTGTTACAAAAAAAAATTCTATTTCAAATAAATGCTGTTATTTTGAACTATTCATCAAAATAATCTTCATCAAAATAATCAAAATAATAATTTTCTATTCATCAAATAATCCTGAAAAAATGTGTTTCCACAAAAATATTAAGGTGCATATCTGTTGCCAACATTTATAATAATTTAATAACTATTTAATATATCGACAAATCAGCAATATTAGAATGATTTCTGAAGGATCATGTAATGGCAGAAATAAATTACATTTTAAAATAGAAAACAGTTATTTTAAATGATATTTCACAATATTACTGCATTTTTTAATAAAATAAATGCAGCCTTGGTGAGCAAAATAGACTTTCTTTGAAAAAATTAAAACATTTTTACCCCAGACTTCTGAACAGTAGATTGTCAGCCATCAAACTAATCCACAATATTTCAAATCAACATTAGTTGAAAATTTCACACAACCCTTTAATTTTCCACAGAATGCTTGTCAGACATTACTACAGAGACTTCAGCCTTACAAAGACAAAAACCTCAAAGGCTGCTGGGAGGATTGGGTCAGTATGTTTGTAAGTTTTTGCATGTAATTATTTGATATATTTATGTATTTTATATGAGACATTATGTAATCACATTTGCAGGTGAAAGCAGCCTATTTTCACCGAGTCAATCTGTCTGCCAATGGATTTTACAAGTATGTTTATTTCAGCGTGTTTTCTGAGCTACAGTGGAGAAAATATTTATTTGATCCCCTGCTGATTTTGCAAGTTTGCCCACTTACAAAGAAATGAAGGGTCTGTCATTTTTATGGTAAGTTTATTTTAACAAATAGAGACAGAATATCAACCAACAAAATCCAGAAAAAAAACACATTATATAAAGGTTAGAGATTGATTTGCAAATGAAATAAGTGAAATAAGTATTTGATCCCCTACCAACCAGCAAGAATTCTGGCTCCCACAGATTGGTTATGTGCCCATGTGGAACACAGATTAGTTCTGTCACTTTAAGAAGTTTTCGCCTGTCAGCTCTTTAGGTGTATAAGACACCTGTCCACACAATCTGTATCTTCCATTCCAACCTCTCCCACCACCATGGGCAAGACCAAAGAGCTGTCAAAGGATGTCAGAGACAGATCCAAGCAAACCATTGGTTGCACACTACGCCGCATTGGACTGAAATCCTGCAGCGCCTGCAAGGTCCCCCTGCTCAAGAAGGCACATGTACAGGCCCATTTAAAGTTTGCCAATGAACATCTAAATGATTCAGAGAAGGCTTGGGAGAAAGTGCTGTGGTCAGATGAGACCAAAATTGAGCTCTTTGACATTAACTCGACTCGCCATGTTTGGAGGGAGAGAAATGCTGACTATGACCCCAAGAACACCATCCCTACAGTCAAGCACTAAGGTCATGGAGTGGCCTAGCCAGTCTCCAGACCTCAATCCTATAGAAAATCTGTGGAGGGAGCTGAAACTTTGAGTTGCCAAACGACCTTAACCGAAAGAAACCTTAAGGATTTAGAGAGGATCTGTAAAGAGGAGTGGACCAAAATCCCTCCTGAGATGTGTGCAAACCTGGTGACCAACTACAAAAAACGTCTTACCTCTGTGCTTACCAACAAGGGTTTCTGCACCAAGTACTAAGTCATGTTTTGCTTGGGGATCAAATACTTATTTCACTCACTGAAATGCAAATCAATTTCTAACCTTCATATACTGCGTTTTTTCTGGATTTTTTGGTCGGTATTCTGTTTCTATACGTTAAAATAAACCTACCATAAAAAATTACAGACCCTTCATTTCTTTGTAAGTGGGCAAACTTACAAAATCAGCAGGGGATCAAATAAATATTTCCCCCACTGTATAAACAAATCAAATTTAAATACATTTCATAATTTTCACATTTCAAATCTTGTTGGTCCTCATAGAATTAAGAGGTATTATTCATCTGATTGTATAGGACTCCAGATCTTGGCTATGATTTTGACACAAATTCAGGAAGGCCATTTAACTACTTCAGTTATGGCGTGGCCGTCTCAGAGGTGGAGATAGATTGTCTAACTGGCAGTCATAAGGTGAAACATTTATTTGTTATATTCAGATGCCAGTTTTACTGACAACAGAACAACTTTTCTGCATAATAGATTATATATTCGAGATCCGTACTTCAAAGTTAACTCCTCTTTTTTTTTTTTATCTCTCCTGTCAGAATCTTCATACGTCCATAGTTATGGATGTGGGCAAGAGTTTAAATCCAGCATTGGACATTGGACAGGTATTTCATCTGAATTGAATTAAACAGATCACACCATTGTCAATTCATGATAAATATCATATGATTTGTCGCTGTGTGTGCAGGTGGAGGGCGGGTTCATGCAAGGTTTAGGTCTGTTCACGCTGGAGGAGCTACGCTACTCTCCTGATGGTTACCTATACACTCGCGGACCTGGCATGTATAAGATTCCCTCTTTTGGGGATATTCCCATTGAATTAAAGGTCTCGCTGCTCAGAGACACTCCTAATGAGAAGGCCATCTTCTCCTCAAAGGTTAGATGCATCACAACAACTGACTCCACAGTAAGATCATGGTTTGTGTCTGTTAACTCTTATGGCTGTGTTTGTACTCAGGCTGTGGGCGAGCCTCCTCTCTTTCTGGCGGCCTCAGTGTTTTATGCCATTAAAGATGCCATCATTGCTGCCAGGGCTGAGTCCGGCCTGACAGGACCCTTCAGACTGGACAGCCCCGCCACACCTGAACGGATACGAAATGGCTGTGAAGACAAGTTTACTAAACTGGTATGTAGTAACTTTCACTGTTGACTGTCAACTTAATGTTCGGGTTCATATAATTCTCACAGAGCTGTGCAATGATATAATTAAACACTGGCATCAAATCTGAACCAGGGTCATCTCAGACTGAATATGAAGTAATCATACACATTCAAATCAAGTCAGACACTAACATTCAAATGTTTGGGCTCAGTAAGATTCTCTTTTTTTTTTAATTTACACTTTTATTCATCAAGGATGCATAAAATTGATCAGAAGTGACAGTAAAAACATTTATTACAATAGAAAAGATTGTATTTCAAATAAATACGTTTTTTTTAACTTTCTATTCATCAAAGAATCCTGAAAAAAATTTTAATATTAAGCAGCACAACTGTTTTCAACTGATAATAATAAGAAATGTTTCTTAATCAGCAATGATTTCTAAAAGATCATGTGACACTGAAGATTGGAGTAATGGCTGCTGAAAATTCAGCTTTGCATTACAGGAATAAATTACATGTTAAAATATAATAACAGAAAATAGTTACTTTAAGTTGTAAGAATATTTCACAATATTAATGTTTTTATGGTGTTTTGATCAAATGAATGCAGCCTTGGTGAGAATCAAAAGAATTCTGTTAAAAACTTTATAAAACCGACTCCAAACTTCAGAACGGTAGTGTACAACTAGGGATGTAATGATTCTCTCAACTCACGATGCGATACGATTCACAATAATGATTTCATGATACAATGTCATGATACAAAGACAAATTATAAATGAAAAGGTGTCCTTTTATTATTCCTGGACAAAATGCTGCACATTTCTGTGTGAAATTGAAATATGTCAAATAACAAAACTAAAGATAATTTTTTTTAAAGAAACCCCAAATCAAATAAATAAATAAATAACACAAATAAAACACTTTGCCTGTGCTCTTTCCATTTAAAATTAGAGGCAACCACTGTATTTGAATCCCGATCCAAACAAAGATGCTACACACATGCAGCATGAGCAGTTTTTAATCTAAATAAGATTGTATAATTTCGAAATTTGAAGCAAAAACACAATGGTCTGACTTTAGTTTTGTGAAACTGTACTACATAAAACATGTCTGAATGAAACAGAAACAGCAGACTAGCTGAATGAAAACACAAATTTACTCTCTGACAGCAGGTCTTCTGCAACAGCGGCAATACAGCATTTACTTGGTTACCTCTGTAAACAAAGCAGCGCAGTGCTTATGAACACTGCTTTAATATGCATTATACAGAAATGAAAAGAAAATATCATCTAAACTTTTCTAAAGTCAGTCAGTTCCCCTCAGAGATACATTCATATAAACTCCTACCTCCAATTGTATCGCAGTTCGTTTAACATCTCAACCGATTTGAATTGTCACATATTTGTATCGATTTTCAACTGGCGCGCAGTGCATTGTTACATCCCTATGTACAACTCAACTCAATATGCAGCTTCAAATCAAATGTGGCATTCATGGAGCTGCTTTGTTGTGGTTTTATTGTTTGAGATCATATCAGTTGCTTTTGACAGGGCCTACTGAAGTTTATTGACCATCATGTGTTTGCGTTTGTTTTAGTGTCCTCCTGCAGATCCAGGCACCTTTACCCCATGGGAAGTGCAGGTGTAAGACAAAGCAAAAGAAAAAAAAAAAAAAAAAGTTGTCAGCAAGGTTTAGGTCTGTTCACGCTGGAGGAGCTACGCTACTCTCCTGATGGTTACCTATACACTCGCGGACCTGGCATGTATAAGATTCCCTCTTTTGGGGATATTCCCATTGAATTAAAGGTCTCGCTGCTCAGAGACACTCCTAATGAGAAGGCCATCTTCTCCTCAAAGGTTAGATGCATCACAACAACTGACTCCACAGTAAGATCATGGTTTGTGTCTGTTAACTCTTATGGCTGTGTTTGTACTCAGGCTGTGGGCGAGCCTCCTCTCTTTCTGGCGGCCTCAGTGTTTTATGCCATTAAAGATGCCATCATTGCTGCCAGGGCTGAGTCCGGCCTGACAGGACCCTTCAGACTGGACAGCCCCGCCACACCTGAACGGATACGAAATGGCTGTGAAGACAAGTTTACTAAACTGGTATGTAGTAACTTTCACTGTTGACTGTCAACTTAATGTTCGGGTTCATATAATTCTCACAGAGCTGTGCAATGATATAATTAAACACTGGCATCAAATCTGAACCAGGGTCATCTCAGACTGAATATGAAGTAATCATACACATTCAAATCAAGTCAGACACTAACATTCAAATGTTTGGGCTCAGTAAGATTCTCTTTTTTTTTTAATTTACACTTTTATTCATCAAGGATGCATAAAATTGATCAGAAGTGACAGTAAAAACATTTATTACAATAGAAAAGATTGTATTTCAAATAAATACGTTTTTTTTAACTTTCTATTCATCAAAGAATCCTGAAAAAAATTTTAATATTAAGCAGCACAACTGTTTTCAACTGATAATAATAAGAAATGTTTCTTAATCAGCAATGATTTCTAAAAGATCATGTGACACTGAAGATTGGAGTAATGGCTGCTGAAAATTCAGCTTTGCATTACAGGAATAAATTACATGTTAAAATATAATAACAGAAAATAGTTACTTTAAGTTGTAAGAATATTTCACAATATTAATGTTTTTATGGTGTTTTGATCAAATGAATGCAGCCTTGGTGAGAATCAAAAGAATTCTGTTAAAAACTTTATAAAACCGACTCCAAACTTCAGAACGGTAGTGTACAACTAGGGATGTAATGATTCTCTCAACTCACGATGCGATACGATTCACAATAATGATTTCATGATACAATGTCATGATACAAAGACAAATTATAAATGAAAAGGTGTCCTTTTATTATTCCTGGACAAAATGCTGCACATTTCTGTGTGAAATTGAAATATGTCAAATAACAAAACTAAAGATAATTTTTTTTAAAGAAACCCCAAATCAAATAAATAAATAAATAACACAAATAAAACACTTTGCCTGTGCTCTTTCCATTTAAAATTAGAGGCAACCACTGTATTTGAATCCCGATCCAAACAAAGATGCTACACACATGCAGCATGAGCAGTTTTTAATCTAAATAAGATTGTATAATTTCGAAATTTGAAGCAAAAACACAATGGTCTGACTTTAGTTTTGTGAAACTGTACTACATAAAACATGTCTGAATGAAACAGAAACAGCAGACTAGCTGAATGAAAACACAAATTTACTCTCTGACAGCAGGTCTTCTGCAACAGCGGCAATACAGCATTTACTTGGTTACCTCTGTAAACAAAGCAGCGCAGTGCTTATGAACACTGCTTTAATATGCATTATACAGAAATGAAAAGAAAATATCATCTAAACTTTTCTAAAGTCAGTCAGTTCCCCTCAGAGATACATTCATATAAACTCCTACCTCCAATTGTATCGCAGTTCGTTTAACATCTCAACCGATTTGAATTGTCACATATTTGTATCGATTTTCAACTGGCGCGCAGTGCATTGTTACATCCCTATGTACAACTCAACTCAATATGCAGCTTCAAATCAAATGTGGCATTCATGGAGCTGCTTTGTTGTGGTTTTATTGTTTGAGATCATATCAGTTGCTTTTGACAGGGCCTACTGAAGTTTATTGACCATCATGTGTTTGCGTTTGTTTTAGTGTCCTCCTGCAGATCCAGGCACCTTTACCCCATGGGCAGTGCAGGTGTAAGACAAAGCAAAAGAAAAAAAAAAAAAAAAGTTGTCAGCTGGAATCAAAATGGACCTTATTTACTTTCTTAATGCACATTCCTGGTCTTGTGTATGATTCATATGTGCATGTTGTTCCAAAGAAAAAAACAATGTTTGTCATTGTAATCTTTAATCTAATTTCCACTGGTCAGTTGCATAATGTTAACTAATAGCTAAATAACTGGTTAGGCATTACACACTTGACCCACAAGTCACATAACTCCTGATGGATAAAATCAAGTCCTGCCCCACATTTTTTATTTATTTTTTTTTTTAAGCATCCTGTTTCACTCTAAAAATATGTTTATGAAAGTAAAACAGGCTGCAAATGGAAATTCACAATGACTTTGAGGGTCCTCAGATTTTAAAACGCACAACAGCGAACAAAGGCATTGAGTTAATTGCCAAAGAAACCGAAAGATTGAAGATTTTGTCCTGAGCAGATTATACTGTGAACACAAAATCATTTGTGCTTTTATGACCTCTCTGTGCTCTTAGTGAAACTTACATTTTATATAACAGGTAATGAAGTGTAGATGAATTGTCCACAAGCTATTTTTTATGTTATCCCATTGTAAAATGATTAATTTATTTTGTAACTGAAATCTAATAATAGAGTTAACAATATTGAGATTTGTCAGGTTATGTGATAGCTTTTATACATCACATTACTGGTACCATCTAATGTGAGTGTACAGTACAAATATATAGTGCCTCTTTAAATATTAATAATGAATACTAAGATACAGTTGTGCACATAAGTTGACATACCCCTTGCAGAATATGCAAAATGTTCATAATTTCAACAAAATAAGAGGGATCATGAAAATTGAATAAGCTACTTCACATAACAGATGTTTATATATAATCCACAAGACAAAATAATAACTGAATTTGTAAAAATTACCCCGTTCAAAAGTTTGCATACCCTTAAATCTTAATACTGTGTGTCGTTTCCTGCGTAAACATAAATACATACATGTTTCCCAGAAGACAAAATAAGGACAATTTACCCTGATCATCCAATTCAAAAAGTTTACACCCTCCAGCTCTTAATGTTGCCTTCTTGAGCATCAGTAAATGTTTTGACCGTTTGTAATTATGTATGAGTCCCTCAATTGTCCTCAGAGTGAAAAGATGGATCTCAAAATCATACAGTCACTGTTGGAAAGGGCTCAGATATGCAGAAGATGCTGGAAAACCAAAGAATGTGCAGGAGCTGGAGGATTTTTCAGAAGAACAACAGGCAGTTGAACTGTTCAGGACAAACAAGGGACTCATGAACAACTATCACAAAACATAAAAACAGTTGTGGATTATCCAGGAAATGACAGACAGTATTAATATTTAAGGGTATGTAAACTTTTGAACGGGGTAATTTTTATAAATTCAGCTATTATTTTGTCTTGTGGAGTATATATAAACATCCATTATGTGAAATAGCTTATTCAGGACAGTACTAAACAAAAAATAACATGCAATTTTCATGATCCCTCTTATTTTGTGAAAATGATTAACATTTTGCATATTCTTCAAGGGGTATGTAAACTTATGAGCACAACTTGTATATGACGTTTAGTTTACTTATAGTAATTGAATTAAATGATGGTTTATTACAGTATTAATAATACATTCTTTATGATTCAGGTTAGACTACAGAGCTTGCCATATTAATTTACTTTCAATACTCATTAAATGACTATATTGTGCATATTCAAACAGTATGTTGAATCTTGTTACAAACTATAATTAGATTAAATGTATTATTTCAGAACACCTCACAATATTAAAGGGGTCATATGATGCTGCTAAAAAGAACATTATTTTGTGTATTTGGTGTAATGAAATGTGGTTTAAGGTTAAGAGAAAGGAAAAATTTAAATCGCATCATATGACCCCTTTAAACGTATTTTCTAGCATTTACATACGACTGATACCTTATTAAGGTTTTAATAATGGTGTTTGATGAAAAGCTCTCTCCTCTGAAAGTGACCTTGTGTCCTGAGAGATTCTGGACATTTGTTTCATTGCATAGCTGTGGATGTATGGCAGAAGCGCCTGCCTTTGAAAGCCTCATTCAACGATTTCACTCTGTAAATGTAAAGATAAACACATTACATGAAAGAGGATGACTTAGTAAAATCACATGACAAAGCTTTAAATTGCTATAAAATTACGAGATCCACCTATCTTGTGTCTTCTCTTGTTGACAGGCATGACATTAACATGACAGACTGGAAACGCTTGTTTCTGTTAAAATTCTGGGCTTTCCAGTTTTTCATGAGGTTTGCTGGCCGTTGGGCAAATGTTTGCCCGTATTTACACATGCACAATGGCTGTATCATTGTTGTCTTCGTAATAAGCATTCACTTCAATCTGAATGCTGTGAAATAATAGTGAGGGGAAAAAAAGTAGGCTATATGGGTTACAGAAAAGAAGAAGAAAAAAACACTTCACTTCCCACTTTAAATTCAGTTAAACATTAACATTAAAGATTAAAATATAAAAAAGAAAATAGTTCTTATGTTTTATATGAAACGAGGGAATACGCAAAGACAAAGTATGGCATAACTTAAGAATCTTTGCATTTAATATCAATTGCATGACCAGAAGACTATAACAAATATTAAAGTTCCTGAAATATCTGATAATTATTTTCAAACATCTCAAGATTGCTTTTGGGAAACGTGGGAACGTGGCTCAGTTTACTAGTTGCATTACGACTTGAGTCAGGTCAGCCAGCGCATTCTGCTCACAGGAAAAATAAGTGACATTTTAGCAGTAAACCAAATGCAAGACTTGTCGGAGAACATACCGGGTTTTACCTGCGCAGTAACAGACGTAACTAAAAAGCGAATGCTCTTTAAATGAGCTGAAAATAACATAAATATCCGGGATTTCCGGTGGGAATATACGGAAGAGACGTGTTTTGTGCGCTACGTGGCCAGCTGTGACAGCAGCAACGGCAGCAGCAGCTCGTATTGACAGTTTGACATGATGGAGTTTGACAGAGCAGAATATGGCAACGACAGGATCGAGAAAACCAGCGAGAACGACACTGACACCGAGACTTCCGCGCCCGGCGCTGAGGAAGACCGTAAATCATCTTGGAGTTTGGAGAGAAACTGGGGATTTAATTTAGAGGAGCTCTTTAAACTTGCGCTGAAATTCTTTAAAGGTACAGAACTGATAATGAAGTAGCCGAGACTTTCACTTTCCCTTTTCTGTTTGTCCAGTAAATGCTTACAACTTTATTTTGTCGCGTCACACCGTCTGTCTATTGGTAGCACAAAATTAAAGTCCCTTTTCTGTGACTCCTTGGTTAGATGGTCTAGTTAGATACACTGTAATGATAACTCCACCCATTCAGGAACTGAAATGCCATTCATAATAATCAATATACAGGTTCTCCTAGATGTTGTCAAGGAGTCCACGATGGTTACTGTAAATGTTGTCATTATCTCACAGAGATGAATGGGAAGGCATTCAACCCAACATATGAAGAAAATCTACGTTTGGTTGCACTACATAAGCAGATCACAACTGGTCCTTATGAACCAAAAGAATGTCCAGAAATTGGCTTCTTTGACGTACTGGGAAACGACAGAAGGTAACAGAGGAATAAGCATAGAAAACGTCTCAGGTTACTTATGTAACCATGGTTCCCTGAGTAGGGAACGAGACACTGCGTCCTCTAGGAGTCGCTATGGGGAACGTCTCGTCGTGACCCGTGTCTGACGCATACATTGAAAAAACACCACGCAGTTCGAAGTTCCCATGAAAGTGAACCCAATTGTTTTGTGCAAATTATGACTGTATAAGGTCATTATAGTATTATAAATACTAGTATTACAGAGTATTATAAATAGGGTAGCTCGATATATATCAATGCACCATGGTATTCTCTGTACCATGGTACCGCCACAGCATATTTTATAAGGATGTGTAAAATAAGATTATTTATGTGCAGTACAAAGTGGGTTTTATTCTGTTAGAGCCATATAGCACAATCATACAATGTCTATAGATGCTTCATTTAGTTTGTGCAACTGCATCTCTCAGGAAAGAATGGCTACGGCTTGGCAGCATGGCTAAAGAAGATGCCATGGAGGACTTTGTGAAGCTTCTGAACTCCTGTTGTTGTCTGTTTGCACCATATGTGACATCACATAAGATTGAGAAGGAGGAACAAGAGAAGAGACGGTATGTTCTGCATTAGTTATAGTGCCTGAAGTTTCTTAAAGTAGTCTATTAATCTGTTAAGACTTGTAGGAAGCCCTTTTTATTCTCTCTCTCTCTCTCTCTCTCTCTCTCTCTCTCTCTCTCTCTCTCTCTGTGTGTGTTTAGAAGAGAAGAGGAAGAACGTCTAAGGCTGGAGAGAGAAGAGCAGGAGCGACGGCGGCTGGAAGAAGAAGCACGACGCAGAGAAGAAGAAGAGAGGAGGATAAAAGAGGAGGAACAGAGAAGAAAAGAAGAGGCAGAGAGGTTACAGATAGAGCGGCAAAAGTGAGTGCTAGTGGTTTGCTGATATTCAACGAATGGATTCACTTTCCTGAGAATACTAAAAAATAAAGTTGAACTTGTGACATTTAGTTAATTATATGAGATTAAGTAAACATTATTTAACTCATTATTACTAAACATTTTCTTTACACACACACACACGTTTATTTGATACAAGTATATACAGTATAAATTGAATACAGTAAAAACAGTATTATTGTGAAATATTACAATATAAAATAAGTTTTCTATTTAAATATATATATTTTTTAAATGTAATTTATTTTTGTTCCTGTTAGTCCAGTTTTCAGTGTCACGTGATCCTTCAGAAATCATTCTAATGTGCAGATTTGGTGCCTAAGAAACATTTCTTATTATTATCAATGCTGAAAACAGTTAATATTTTTTGCAGCTTAATAATGTTACAGTAACAACAAATAATTTCATTAAGTATTTCAAATAATTGCTGTTCTTTTTTACTAATAAAAGAATTCTGAAATAACAATAATATTAAGCAGCCAACATTGATAATCATAATAACCATTATTAACTGAAAGTTATGGACCTTTATGGACCTTTGTCAAATAATAGTTATGTGAAGAATCTTGGAGTAATTTTCGATTCTGAAATCCGCTTTGATCGTCAAGTTAACAGCGTTGTGAAAACATCTTTCTTTCAGTTAAGAAAATTGTCTAAACTGAAACCTATCCTTTCAAACAAGAACTTGTAGACTGTTTTGCATGCCTTTATTTCCACACGGTTGGATTATTGTAATGCTCTTTATCTAGGCATAAGTGAATCCCTGCTTGCCTGTCTTCAGTATGTTCAAAATGCTGCTGCGAGAATCTTAACAAACGCCAGAAAACGGGATCATATAACGCCTGTATTGATGTCTCTTCACTGGTTACCTGTAAAATACAGAATACAATACAAGGTGTTAATGTTTGTCTATAAAGCATTGCACGATCAGGCTCCTGAGTATATAAAGGACATGTTAATCTCTTACCAGTCTCAACGTCATCTGCGCTCCTCTCAGAATATGCTCCTAACCGTCCCACGGTCTCAGCTGAGGCGTAGTAGAGACCGCGCTTTTCCTGTTGCGCCTCCTGCACTCTGGTACCATTATTTATGAAATCCTTGTCAAGCATGGACATTTTCAAAAAGGACTTGAAGACCTACTTATTTTGTCAAGCTTTCGGCGTTTGATTAGGTCGGAGAATTGTGAGGGATTGGCTGCATGTTTTTCTTGATGTTATGTGTTGTTGTTATTTTATGTTTGCATGAATTTTAGTATTATTTATTATGTATGGACAGCACTTTGGTCCATTTTAATGGTTTTGAAAGTGCTTTATAAATAAAAGTGGAGTTAAGTTGAGTAACAATTGATACTGTAACAACAGTAATAATTAATAATAATTGAGCACCAAATCAGAATGATTCTGAAGGATCATGTGACACTGAAGACTGGTGTAATGGCTTCTGAAAATTCAGCTTTACATCACAGGAATACATTTACTTTAATAATAATAAATTACATATATTAATAAGAATAAAATAAATTATAAAATGTATTATATATTCAAATAGAAAACAGTTATTGCAGATTGAAAATGTATTCAATTCATATTTTACAGTATTACTGTTTTAACTGTATGTATATATGGTGACCGTGATTTCACCAAGCACAACATGTTCTTGGATCAACATCCTTGTTGATCCTGGAACAACATTCCAATTAACCAATCAGAATTGAGAGATAACTTTTCAGGAAATATCTGTTTTAGGCTTACGATCAGGGTTAGGTGCTTCTACACCCTTGTTAATCAGCTATAATTTCACACTGATTTTAGGAATAAATTATGGGTAGGGTTAGGTTTAGGGGTAGGGATTGCGTTTAGTCTATATTTTTGGACAGTAATGTTGATCCAGGATCAACAAAAGATGTTGATCCAGGAACATGTCTTACTTGCCAAAATCACAGCGACCATGTATATATATATATATATATATACTGTATGTGTATATGTTCAAAAACATAAAAAAAATATATTAATTATTCCAAACCTTTAAATAGTGTATATATTGAGCATATAGAATATCAAATAAAAACTTTAATGAATATTAACTGAGGTTTTATTTAAGCTTTAAAAAAGTTTTCATCTCTATGTGTATCACCATCTATGTGTACAGACAACATATCATGGCTGTTCTGAATGCACAAACAGCAGTGCAATTTCAACAGTATGCCAAACAGCAGCATCCAGACAATCCAGACCAGCAGCAGTTACTCATCAGACAGCTGCAGGAACAGCACTACCAACAGTACATCCACCAGGCCCTCCGCTTACAGCAGGTACGAATATGACTGGAGACTTTAGATTCAAGTAAGCTTCTTATCAGATTCTTATTGGATTCTTAAAGGGTCGTTAATATTTTGACATACTAAGAGGTCTTTGTTCCTTTAAGCATCCTGCAAGTGTCATCAGTTAAAACGTCTTTCTCAGTACAAAAAAAAGGTCTTGTTTTGCATATTGTGGGATTTGTGACGTCGCCTTTGGCATATACATTTGTGAATGACTGCCTCTAAAGCAAGACACCGAGAAATCTATTCGCATCATCGCACTATTGTCCACGGCCACTGGCGTTCAGTCACTTAACAGCTGACACCTGTTTACACCGGACACAAGTGTTGCGTTGTGTCAAAAGCGATTGAAACCCATTATAATCACTGGTGCTGTCTACACTGGACACAGTATACAGATATCTGGCCAATTTCTGATGTACTCCACATGCTTGAGCTACTCCTGACAACAGGACAAATGGAAAAGTAAAGGAACATTCACATTTGTCCGGTTTAAACAGCATGTTTTCATCTGTGCAGCCTTCAAAAGGACTTCAGCAGGAATGGGTGAATGGTTTATTTTTAATGGCATTCCGGATCACGGTGGAGGATCATATGTTTGTTAGGAGAATTTGATTGCAGATTGTTTTGTAAATGAGGCACAGTCTAATGGAGAGTTTGCACAGAAACTTTTGTTGAAAGATGAACTGTATTAGATCTGACAGCAGCTACATTTCAAACTAAAAGTAAACAATTTTAAATATTTTTGTCTGCAAGTGATTTTATATGGATAATGTTTTCAAAACACTTATTCACATGCAATCACGAGGGGGCGTTGATATGTTTTACTATGACATGACAGTCAGTCATAACAGTGGATGTTTACTAACAAGCATTGAAGGAATTCCTTAAAACGAATCATATCAGACAGAATGTTTTTGTGAATATATGTTTTTGTGAAGAAAAAAAAAATTATTTATACTTAATTTTAACTGAACCTCAAGGAACATGATCTGTCATAACCCCTTCACATTTCTCCTGTATGACTTCAGATGGCCTTGCAGAAGCAGCAGGACTCAAATGTGACTCAAACGTCAGAAACTCTTCCTGCTCCTGTGTCAAATGAAGCTGTGCCCACCTGCAATCCCAACATCCAATCAAATTCATTAGAAAATCAGGAACAACAGACAGACTCAAAAGCCTTCCATTTGTGTGTGGAAGGCAAAACGGGAGGTATGTTTTATCTATCTATCTATCTATCTATCTATCTATCTATCTATCTATCTATCTATCTACCAAACAGGCACTCCCTCTATCTATCTATCTATCTATCTATCTATCTATCTGTCTATCTGTCTATTTGTCTGTCTGTCTGTCAATAAGAATGATTTCTGAAGGATCATGTGACACCGAAGACTGCAGTAATGACTGCTGAAAATACAGCTTTGCCATCACAGGAATAAATTGTATACAGTTATACAGTTTATATAATTATACAGTTCTTTTAAATTGTAATAATATTTCACAATATTATTATGTTACTGTATTTTTGATCAAATGATGGTATAAAATTGTGTATTTTATGTATATATGATTTATGTGTATAATCATTTTATTTTATTTTTTAATTTTAAGATTTATGTATTTGTGTCTATTATTTCTGGTTGTATTCTAAAGTAATAAAAATGTATAAATATAATTGTAAAATAAAAATTAATTGTAAAAAAATTCTTCTAGCATACAACCAAAAATACATATTTTTTAACCTTTCTTTCGTTCTTGAATGCAGAAGTACCTATCATTGCTCCCTCTATGTGGACACGGCCTCAGATTAAGGAGTTTAAGGAAAAGGTGTTGCACGATCAGGACTCTGTGATCACAGTGGGCCAAGGGGAGGTGTTGACAGTACGGGTGCCCACTCATCAGGATGGCTCACACCTGTTTTGGGAATTCGCCACCGATCACTACGATATCGGTTTTGGGCTGTACTTTGAGTGGAAGGACTTGACCATGCCAGCAAGCACTGAAACTACTGAAACTATAGAAGGTAAGAGGGTGGATTTCTTTGACAAGGAGATAAATTCTTAATCAAATATTTATTATTATATCAGATTTCTTTTAAATGTTATTCTGTTTCCTAATTTAAGGCACAGAACAAGTTGAAGGAGAGAAGCAGGCAGAACAGGGCAGAAGTCCACTGGTACATGAGGTTGTTCCCGTTTCCCGTCGTGACAGCCATGAGGAGGTTTATGCAGGCAGCCACCAATATCCTGGTCAAGGAGTTCATCTTCTGAAATTTGACAATTCCTACTCCCTCTGGAGGCCAAAGGTTGTCTATTACAGAGTTTATTACACTAGATAAACATCAGCAGACCAGGTTCTGCATTCACAATCCACCTTTGAGCATGTTGAGAGTCTTTAACAGAGGCACACTACTCAAGCTGTTGAAATATGTTGTTTGTTTTGAATGCAAAGGTATTTGCATTGTGTTCTCAAGATACATGAATCTTACTTTGGAGTCATGATCCAAAGTCCTTGGAATTCCTGTGCTTTAGTAATTTGTTTTTTTTTTCCCATGCAAGAAAACAATTTTCCAATATCTTATATGTTTATGTTGAATCAATGAAGGAGTGGTGAATACTAATTATTTTTTAATTGATGTGATTGATTCCCACAACAGGTGATATTTCACCATGTATTTCTTGAGTTTATAGGACTTTTTTTAATTGCTGTGTGGGTGGTTGAAGAGATCAAGCAATAGTAGTTTAATAATTGTTACTTTTTATATTAAGGCCTAATCTTACTGTAAACGTGATTATTCTTTTCTGTTTTATATGTTAATTATAACCAGACGTTTAGGTTTTTGTTAACCTTTTGAAAGGTTATCTATATGTTTGCACACACAAAAAAAACTATTTGTGCATAAAAGCAAGTCAAGAACTACTAGTACTAGTTCTCCAAAATGTTGGCTTTCTGGTAAAGGTTCATATTGATATATTTTGTGTATTTTCTAAAGCAGACATGCGTATCCTGCTGATACCAAAACATATAGGCAACTACGCAGATACAATTTTGTACACTACAATGATGGAGAAATGTTGTGTGTAGATGTAGATAAAGAGGTAAAAAAACGATTCTAAATACATTGGATTAATAGTTCAGATAATAGTTTAAAAATTTTAATTATAAGTGGCAGCTAATCTTGCAGCTAAGGTGTAACCATGAAATGTGGTGAGGGATTTTTGTCTTTTTAATTGTATTTTTTGTATAAATAACACAATTGTCCCATTGATATCTATTCCTTTGGGAGGTCCCGCAGTGCAATCTAAATTTTGTGTGAGAACAGTATATTTTTTTTATTTGAAATAAATGCCTTTATACCCTTCATAAGTGTGCAAGTAAAATATGAAGAATATTTAAATTATCGTGAAAATTATTGTATAGCCCCATGTATGATTATTTTCTGCGTTGTTTCAGCAATAAAGTAACATGTATATATTCAAAACTTAAAAATCACAAGGTTAAAATCATCCAGTAAACATAAAGATACAGACTTTTATATTGCAATAATTCATACTTTAATCATGCATAATTGAACATTATAACCATACCAATTCAATTTGCTTTGTAATAAAACAAATGGAAAAAAAACAGCAATTGGATTTGACCATCTAGTGTCTATCATAGTTTCTTCATATTTGTAGTAGTGAATACTATGTTCATCTTTAGTTACGTGTTATAGCAGCTTTTATAGCACTGCGTAAAGCAGACAGCAGCCTGATCTTGTCCTCTTCTCTGTCTGTAGCACAGATCCACTGGCGCTTTGGGCTCTCCAGCTGAAAAGTGTTTCGAACATCTGAAAAGATTATAGATAGGTTAAAATATATAATTTTCTATTTTATAACATAATAATAAATATGACATATATAAGCCAAATAAAAGTAAAATAAATGCAGCTTTGGTGAGCATAAAAGACTTTCAAAAACTTGTAAAAAAAATCATAATTATTCCAAAAGTTTTGTCTGGTAGTGTAGTATAATTTGCTGAAGACAACATCATGAACATTGCATTTCAGTATGTAGTAATAATGACACATACACTTTGTATCTGTGAGTTCTGTGAGATTTAGACAGTGAAGGGCCACAGAGGCCAGAAAGGTGTGAGTCGTGTTCACTGCCAGACAAAATGGCACGTTTGACCCACTCCTCTCGGTCAGCACTAGAGCATCATTGAACAGAAACAATCCCAGGTCACTCACATGCTCATACATCCTGAGAAAAAAAGAGAATAAACATATCACAGATCAGTAGGGTTGCTTGAGCAAATCTGCTTCCATCAAGGAATATAAAGTTCACCCAGAAAATGAAAATTCATCAAAATTCAAAACCAATAGATCTTTTGCAGTGAATGGGTGCCATCAGAATGAGAGTCCAAAAAGCTGATAAAAACATTACAATAATCCACAAGTAATCCACATGATTCCAGTCCATCTGCTAACATCTTGTGTAGCAAAAAGCTGCTTGTTTGTAATAAATAAATCCATAATTAAGGTAAGTATTTCACTTCAAACCGTTGTTCTTAACAAATATGTCATATAACAAATATATGATGTGAGAGGACAACAGGGAATGGACTTTTGTTGCTGGAGGAAGCATTTTTAAGAATTAAGGACTCTTATTTTGGACAGAAGCGAAATGATGGATTTGTTTCTTACAAACACGCAATCCATCAATTAACAAGATGTTAATTGATGGACTGGAGTAGTGTGGATTACTTGTGATGTTTTTTATCAGCTTTTTGGACTCTCATTCTGACGGCACCCATTCACTGCAGAGGATCCATTGATGAACAATTGCTGTTTCTCATTTACTCATCGTAAATGTGATGTAATGCTTAATTTCTTTTTCTTTTCTTTTTTTAACTCTTTTACACCTTGGATGGCATGAAGGTGAATACATTTTCAGAAAATTTTCATGTTTGGATTAACTATTTCTTTAATAAAAAGATTTGCTTATAAATTCAAACATATTGAATTATGCTGTTGTTAGTCATCTACAAACAGAAAAGGTTGGCTTCAGGTAAACAGAGAGACTCCTGTTTCTCTGTCATTTGATCTCAGGTCAGTGGCAGCACCTGAGAGAGGCAGCAATGTCTCCATTAAGGCAGCTCAGTAATGCCACATCCTGTCTGGTGATCAAGTATCTGCTTTCCTCCACCAAATTCTAAATAAAGTACAAAAATACTGTTATACTATGTGTATGAACACTGACATCTGCATATAGTGCACTGCAAATATTCTGTTGTTTTAAGTACAGATAACTTGCCTTGTGACCTTTAATGGCCTGTGAGAACCTGATCTCTGTAAATAAATGATTGCTGTGATGACTATGCAACTTACTGGGCAGCTTTGGATTGTGCTCTGTGCCTCCATGATTCTCAAGTCTCGATCCAGACTCTTTTTCAACTGGAAGTGAATAGCAAAGCACTGTCTTAAATTAAGGTAAACACACATACATGTTCATATTTATTCACTGCACACTTTGTTTTTGAACACACCTTATGGATGAAGCCTCTGTAAGACAGCAGTGAGTTGAGGGCAGATGATAACTGTGTGTAGTCCGGGTGCTCAGACGGGGTGTGTAGTGTTAATGCCTGAAGCAAAGTCACATACTCCTCCACTCGTGCGGACGGTGTGAGAAACAGCTCCTGGAGACTGAATGTACAGTTGGAGTGTTGCTAGAGTCGCTCTTGTTCAACTTTGTTATCTATCACAAAACTACCAGAGCTGTAATTTGTACTGTACCTCAGCATTCTGGTAGCAACAGTGCGGTTGTGTCTCTTCAGAAAGGTGCGGAAAACAGGAAGCATCTCACGGGACTACAAGACATACAAAATTATGCAACAGATAATGACAATGATTCAGTATATCAAATAATTTACAAAAGTATTATTCTCCAGTATATATAAGTATACTCCAGTCTTCAGTGTCACATGATCCTTTATAAATAAATTCTAATATTTGGTGCAAGAAACATTTTTTTATTATTATTATTATCAATGTTGAAAACAGTTTACAACTGCTTTATATTTTTTTGTGGGAACCATGGATACACTTTGATTAATTTTTGATGAATAGAAAAGAAAATAATATATTTTTTACTTTTTTTGTAACAATGTATTTAACTTCACTACCTTCAATTAATTATTATATTATAAATATCATGAATTATTATTTCATAAATATTATTAGTTTAATGTAACTAACCTTGCCTTGTCATAAATAGGTAAAAAAAAAAAATTTAATTAAAAAAAATTATTTGCCAACTCAAAGTCATGAGGGTCTGTGGGGGTCTCTATATTATCATTTCCTGTTTTATCCAGTTTTTTTCCCCCCTGCATGTTTCTGCACATTGCTTGTACCACATGACTTTGATTTGGCAAATAAGTATTTTAAAATATTTCTAATATTTAGCAAAGCTTCACTGCTTTGTTTCTAATAACATAAAATATCTTATCAATGTTTTCTTTTCAAGAATTTCATTCTTTTAATGAGACTTTCTCCAAATGAAATTTTCTTCATTATATCAACTTAGACTTTATTAAAAAAAATATCAAAATATATTTTATTGAAGAGGTTTATTCAAGTCACATTAACATACCTTGTCTATCGTTTTTAGAATGGTAGCATAGTTGTTGAAAAAGTTAGTGTAGACCCGTAGCTTGGTACAAAACTTGACACAAACATCCCCCACACACTGCAGCGGACCCCACTCCTCCCACCTCTCAGTCAGCTCCTTCAGAAAAACACTGTGAAGAGCAGAGTCTAAGTCAAATGAGAAAGTAACAGAAATAGAAACAGAAATGTAGATGTGGAAACGGGAAGTATTTTACTTGTTTGTCTCCAAAACGTCCAGCAGAGGGCAGAAGATGGTGATGAGACTGACTGAGCTGATGATGGCTCGGTTGGAGTCCAGTGCCGCTCTGAGAGGGGTGTAGTACACTGTGGCCACCGCTTGAAGTTGTCTCACGTATGTTTTCTCACTATTTAAAAGCTCTTTGCACAAATCACTGCGTCTATCTGCATCACTTGACAAGCCCTTACAAAAAAGACACATTTTTAAGCAATGAAGGCATTTGGTAAACCAAATTAATTATCTAAAATAGAAGCATTAGCACTAACCTTTGGAGATTCTGGACTGAGGCCATTAAAGGAAGCACTTTCTGTTAGAAACAGTGGGTCAATGTTCTTCAAACCACTGTTGACTGATGACTTGAGTAGAAAGTGTCCCAAGAAGTCTAAGGGATCATCCTACAGCATGACAGCAAAAACAGTGAATCAGATTTAGTATAATGAAGTGTGATAATCTGAGATTTACTGGAACAAAATGTTTCTTGTTTACCGGAGTCTCATTCATCAGGGCCACGAGCCCATGAACCAAACACTGCATGACCTCTGATTTAAGGGAAATGACAGGCATCTTTATATGATCCCAGAGGAACAGACCTGGAAAGGCCACACAAACGTTTATTCAAGTCACATTAACATACCTTGTCTATCGTTTTTAGAATGGTAGCATAGTTGTTGAAAAAGTTAGTGTAGACCCGTAGCTTGGTACAAAACTTGACACAAACATCCCCCACACACTGCAGCGGACCCCACTCCTCCCACCTCTCCGTCAGCTCCTTCAGAAAAACACTGTGAAGAGCAGAGTCTAAGTCAAATGAGAAAGTAACAGAAATAGAAACAGAAATGTAGATGTGGAAACGGGAAGTATTTTACTTGTTTGTCTCCAAAACGTCCAGCAGAGGGCAGAAGATGGTGATGAGACTGACTGAGCTGATGATGGCTCGGTTGGAGTCCAGTGCCGCTCTGAGAGGTGTGTAGTACACTGTGGCCACCGCTTGAAGTTGTCTCACGTATGTTTTCTCACTATTTAAAAGCTCTTTGCACAAATCACTGCGTCTATCTGCATCACTTGACAAGCCCTTACAAAAAAGACACATTTTTAAGCAATGAAGGCATTTGGTAAACCAAATTAATTATCTAAAATAGAAGCATTAGCACTAACCTTTGGAGATTCTGGACTGAGGCCATTAAAGGAAGCACTTTCTGTTAGAAACAGTGGGTCAATGTTCTTCAAACCACTGTTGACTGATGACTTGAGTAGAAAGTGTCCCAAGAAGTCTAAGGGATCATCCTACAGCATGACAGCAAAAACAGTGAATCAGATTTAGTATAATGAAGTGTGATAATCTGAGATTTACTGGAACAAAATGTTTCTTGTTTACCGGAGTCTCATTCATCAGGGCCACGAGCCCATGAACCAAACACTGCATGACCTCTGATTTAAGGGAAATGACAGGCATCTTTATATGATCCCAGAGGAACAGACCTGGAAAGGCCACACAAACCAGGAAAATGGTTTGAATACACACACCGGATACGCTCCTATAATATAAGGTATTTAACTGACGTAACTGCACAAGACTATGTTTTAATTTCTGACTTGCCCAGGATGCGGCCTCTGATCTCTTGACACATAAAGTGCAGCTGTGGCCCCAGCTGTTTCCGCAGGTCCTTACAGGCTTCCTCTATCCATTCAGCCTGTCTGCACCAGCTCAGAAGGAGGCTCTCATGCAGGTACACCAGTGGAGGAAACTCACCAGACCCAGACCACTCACTGAAAACTAGCAGAAATACAGAAATTGCTCTTTAAAAACCATGTGATACTTTACTTTATTTATGTATAATCAAATAAATAAATAATAATAATTAAATAAAATTCAAATTAAACAATAAATGTTTTTATTATTATGATTGTTTTTAAAATCAATATTATTTTATGATATATAAAGATATATTATAAAATATAAGTATATTTAAAATTTAAAAAGTAACATGATTATAATGATTTATTAAGAATTATTAATATTCTTTATTATTTTGTATGAGAATATTTATATAGAAACAATATACATAATATTGAAATTCTATAATTAAATATGACATTTTATTACATTCATGGATGGATGGATGGATGGATGGAGATAGATCGATAGATAGATAGATAGATAGATAGATAGATAGATAGACAGATAGAAAATTTGGGCTAAATATATGAGAACATCTTCTATACTGTTAGTTATGTAAAAAGTATCCCAGGATGCACCTCATGAAGTTGGTTGAATTAACAGAGCTTGCAGTGCTCTAATCTAGACAAAGGTCTTAGATAGTCTTGATTTTTTATTTATTTATTTACATTTTTTTTTTTTTGGTCACTACATAATTCTACTTCCATTTGTGTTATTTCATAGTTTTGATAACTGTACTATTATTCTAAAATTTGGTAATAAATAATAATGTGTTCACACTTTTGACTGAATATATAATAACCCACTCTTAAGAGATTTTTCTGCAACTCACTGTGCTGGTAGGAACCCGTACAGATCCCTGTGGGAGCTCTGACATTCAGACCAGTCAAAATGGACAACTTCCTCATCAGATCCATCCCTGCACCTGAACAATCAAACAACTCCTGAATAAAAGATTCAGGAGTTCTGAATTTACAGAAAATGTTACATGGGACAAAATGCCACTGGGACAAAACAGACAAACTCTACCAGAAGCTGCCAGGGGAGCAAAGATGTTCAGACTCCCTCCTTCTGAAGCAGGAACTACCCAACCACACAGATTCTCCCAGAACTTCCTCACACACGGCTTCAGCACTGTCTTCTCATTAATGCTCAGCCCTGGATAAGAGGCAATGTACACAATGTATATGTATATATATATATATATATATAGAGAGAGAGAGAGATAGATAGAGAGAGAGAGATAGATAGATAGATAGATAGATAGATAGATAGATAGATCGATAGATAGATAGATCTGTAGGATGTGATCACTACAGAGATTAAACCTTTACATTTCAAATATTTAATTCTATTTTCTCTTCTATTACATTATATTTTAAGCCTATAGATATGGATGATTTAATAGAGTGTTTGTTTTGTTATGTTGACTTATTCTCATGATTTACAGCTACTTTTGTATTGCAATTTATTGAAGTAATTCAAGTATTTGGCATAAATTCGACAGCAGCTGTGTTTTACATGGTTATAAAATCTGCCCTCATAAAGAAAAAAAAAAATCATAAAATCTATCCCAGCAGGCAAATACGTAGCCCCTAAAACTGCCTGGTAATTTCTTTTTTTTTAAGTAAGATTGGACCCAATGTTGAATTAATCAGGGAAATTACCATCTGTGAGAGTTATCTCTTCTGTGCTCCCTGTCACCAGAATGCCGAGACTTTGCACCATCCTGCCTTGGATCACCCTTTCCGCCAGAGAAAGCAAAGCCTCCAAGGTCATTCCTTGTGAGTCATATGGTAAAACCACCACAGACACTTGCACCGCGGCCAGAAGCAGCTAGAAATATGAAGTTGAAATCCTTCGGTTCATAAACAACTGTCTATCAATCAACAAGAGACATAACTCAATGATAGACATGAATGAGAAATAACACCGTTTTACTTCATATCCAGGAACGCTAGATGACACAAGCAGGAAATGAGGAAGAGGTCTATAGGAAGACTTGACTGGCTGGATGAATAGTGAACTGTAAGGAAACAGCATGCTCAGGATTATATTTTAAATATTGTTGTGAGAAGAATTACAAAAGGTACCTAAATAAGTATAGAAAAATCCAGAAAGATATTCACCAATGTTGTTCACAGTAATACTGACCTCATAGTTTTCAATAAACTGGTGCTCCCAAGAGTGTTATTCAAGCTTAAATCAAGCCGTGGTTCTCTTATATCCACACTAGAGAGTGAACTTTTCAATCGACACTTGTCCTACATAAGACAACCATGACAAATAACACTTTTGTTTACATTTTCCTTGCATGCAGTACAAGTCTAATATTGTGATACATCCAACTTGAAGATGAGTAACTAACATGATCAACATAATCAGTTAAATTAAATTAAATTAAATTTGGATGGGACAGGTCAGTAGACAAACACTTTTTAGCTAATAATTATGCATCTTAATTAAAGCTTTTGCTTTAAACTTTTATTGTCAGTGTCTCACCCCAAATTGAACAAGAGCAGCAGTAAGACTGAGTGGCTTATGAATGGTTCCAGTAAATGATGTGCCCAATTTGCTGGTGTTTAACCATGCCCTCCTGGTCTTCAAAGCAGCCTCTGTGGAAAAATCAGATGGGACTATAAGGACCAGAGTGTCAGCCAACTGAGATAATTAGCCTCAGATAATTTATATTAATTAAAACTCCTTAACCTCGATCAGATCATTTCATAAGGGCATGTACAGTACATGAAATGCTGGAACCCTGGCACTCACTTTTATGCTCTGCTACCTTCTGTCTGATAGTTTGTCTTATCTTGTGTTCTCTCCATATATCCTGTTGCTCCTCTGGTGCTGTCAAACTCTCATTCAAGGTACCATAGACACCTGCTGCTTCCCGTGGAGTCAGAATATCTAAACTGGCGGTACAAGCCACATAATGTCTTTTCCACGCCCCATACTCATGATCTGAAGGGCTGTAGGGAAGAAACCAGCCAAGGCGGATGCACTTTGGAGACCACAGACAGTCCTAGAGAATCACATAGAGATTGTACTGTGGGTGAGTAAACTTGACATTTCTGGCAGTGATTTTCAAACTAAATTTACCCTAGTTTAGAAAACTTTGGCTAACAATGTTTAAATTAAAACAGAAATGTAATAAAAAGCCTGGTATCTAATAAATTAAAGTCACATTTGTACTGATTAATTTCTTACCTGCTCTGCCAGAAATTTCCAGTGCCAGCACACCTGTGCTGCAGAGCAGATGTCTCGAGGACTGAGGAAGGACATGATGTAGAGAGACAGAAAGCGAGGCAGCACAGCTGTGAAGTCCATTTGAGTGATGGGGACTGATTCTGCCAAACAATCCCTGGTGAATCTGAAATTATAAAAATATATATTCCCCCAGTTTCACAGACAAGGCTTAAACCTAGCCCTAGACTAAAATGTAAATCTGAGCTGTTTCAACTGAAAGAAACTTGCACTGACTGATCTTAAAACATGTGAGTGCCTTTGTTTTGTCTTAAGATGCACACCAGTAATGCTTTTTTCTAAGGCATGTTTATAAAAATTACTTAAATGTCCTAATTGAACTATGGCCTAATCCTGGTTTAGGCTAAGCCTTGTCTATGAAACCGGGCCATTGACTACAAATTAATTGTCTGAGAAAGTGGAGTTCTTGTGTGTGAATCATGTAAGATCAGACATTATGAATTGAGAATTTACTTGAGCTGGGTTTTGGAGCATCTTTTCAGCAGCTGACATAGAAATTCTTTTCTTTGTCGGTCCGTCCACAGATCAAACCAATGGAGGATGAGACTTGTTCTTTCCTGAAAAAGCTGCAAATTTGTCAGATTTAAATGTTGTTGTTCAGTGTGTGTGTGTGTGTGTGTGTGTGAAATGTAAAAATAAAACTTAATTTTAAAAAAGAAAAAGCTGCTAATTTGTCAGATTGTGTTGTTGTAAAAATAAATTATGTACATATATTCACACACACACACACACACACACACACACATATATTACATACATAAATAAATAATTATTTAAAAAAGAACAACTTTTTCTGACCTGTTGGTTACATGCTTTATTTGTCACAGGCGTCCAGGCACTGAATCTGGTTTCTGTGCCGTCAAAGCGCGACGCGTCTGACAACGACTGTCTGTAGTCACTTCCATTCATCTGCCATTGATTAATCATTTCCTGATTTCCGCGGGTTTTTGACTTATGATGGGTTCTAAAGTCCACAGACGTCATAATAACGGTTAAAGTAGTTTAAACAGTCCAAAACTAAAACTGTATTTCCCCGTTTGTAGGTAAAATAACAAGCGGAGACATATTCGTATGCGCTCCATAAAATGAATACGAGTTTTGCGCGAAAATGAGGGCTTCTGCCCGTTATCGGCTGGAGTTTAGTTCCAAACAGACCTCGAGTAACGTTAAACGTCCAGGAACGAGCGCCTACTTTACAAACTCGTTTCCCTGGAGACCAAATAACAAATGAAGCTCTGCGAATTCCTTCACACGAATCGCGTTTCTTTCGGCAGCTCGTTTGATTTTTTTTTTTTACATATTTGTTACGTATGTTAAATACGTAAACTAAATTAATACATTTATGTTAATCTACGTCATTGAAAAATCAGATGCGAGGTAATACAACTTGAACTTTATTGATGCATGCATGAATAAAAAGTTTAATCAACAATCAGCCAGTAGGTTACACTTTACTTTTCCAACATTTCAAATCAAAATAAAATATGTAAATATGACTATAAGCAAAAATATACAATATTATTTTACTTTAATTCTGCAGTCTCAGCAAACTGACATCCTGCCATTATCTTTCTATTCATTCCCTTAAGACAAGACATATATAAAAATGAGCCCATCAAAGTGAATTAGTGATCATGCAAAGGTGCTGCTATTGTACAACTCCAAGGCAACATTTAAGACATAAGATTAGAAGTCACAATGCTAACTTTACCTTATGAACACATATTTCTTGTGATGAAATGATGTGATGAGAAAGACAAGTGGGCATTTCATCACGACTGTTTGGATTTGTTCTTTGATATCATATCTACAAAACTATACAGTGCAAACAAGCCAAGCTGACCAATTCTACAAGTTTCAGATCCACAGTGTCACCGATATGACTGTAATACTGGTGTTTCTCCACAGCTTTTCTGTGCTAAATATGCACACAGTATTCTCCATGGTAGAGCCTTTGTAGTTCACATGCCGGAAGTTCTGGGGACATCTTGACAGTCAGCGAGGTTAAGCTTTTGTCTAAGGAATTACAGTTAAGGATTTTATACTCCGTCAAGCCATAAAAGAAATGACTTGTGTTAGACAACCTGTAAAAGAACAGTTTGATTTTAAGGATGTAGCATGCTGCTGTCAGATCATGCAATTAGTAGGAACGTGTTGGACAACTTGTATATATTCAATAATTATATTATTGCACCCGAAAATGCATGCTTTGAAATGAGTCAGATAATTTACTAAGTAGATATACGTTTTGCATTAAAAATGTATGCTTTGCAGTCAGCCAGTAAGAATGAGTCCAAACATCTGATAAAAACCTTACAATAACCCACAAGTAATATGCATGACTCCAGACCATCAATTAACATCTTGTGAAACAAAAAAAGGCGTGTTTTTTAAGAAACAAACTCATCAAGTAGTTTTTAACTTCAGCTTCCAGCTAAAATAAGTCATCTATCCATAATATTGCCTACTCCAGTGAAAAAGTTATCTCGTCTGACTCAAGAGAGAAATATGCACTGATCAAGCACCGTTTACAAGCAAAAAGAGTTCTAAACATATTCAACATATAAACATTTCACTGGAGGATGCGTTGTTATGGATTGTTATGGCTTTACAAACACTCAGGGACGTTAACTGTTGAACTGGAGTCATCTGGATTACTGGAAGATTATTGTGATGTTTTTATCGTCTGTTTGGGCTCTCATTCTGACGGCACCCATTCACTGCAGAGGATCCATTGGTGAGCAAATAATGCAATGCTAAATTTCTCCAAATCTGTTCCAATGAAGAAACAAACTCACTGACATCTTGGATGACCTGAGGGAGAGTGCATTTTTAGCAAATTTTAATTTTTGGGTGAACTATTTCTTTAACTAACCACTATAACAGCATCCATTTGAAAGTCATCGACATAACTGTTAAAACCATTAAAGGATACATTGAGGAGCTTAACTCTTCCAGCTGAAGGGAAAAAGTGAACTTCATTAGACTCTCTGGACAATTGCATGAAAGAACTCAGATTTGTGGATTTCATGACCAATTATTTAATATTGCTTTGCTTACATTTAATAACAGTTTATCCATGTTAGTGTCATAGGCGGACTTCCTCTGGTCTTCTGGCAACTCATCCACTTCTCCATACAGGTCGAAGTGCAGACGAGCCAGTGTTTCCTGCATTTCTCTCACATGCTCCATCTGATCGATGGAGCACTCATTGCCTGATTCAGAGAAGATTCTGATTTCAATCAAAACTGTAAACACACTTTAATATAGCTGCACCGTACTGTAAGAGCTTACCAAAGGCTTGTAATTTTCCAGAGTGGAAGTCATTAAGAAGGCTGAGCAGCCCCTTCTCCATCTCCTGAACATCAGACACATCTGTGAGAAACGAGTGCTGGATGCGGGCAGATTGGTTACTCTTACTCAACTGACTCTGAGGCCTTGGTTTGTCTCGCACTCCCCTAAAACCCAAAAACAAAATAAATAAATTAACCAAAATATGAAGAGTGAAATATGAAACTGCAATTTTAATAACTTACACAGATTTAATACGATGATAGATGACACTCACCTGCGATACTTTGTCCTCTGACTGGAGTGTGTGACCACACCACCTTTCTGCTCTGATCTGCTGCCGGATGTTGTCGTTTTCCGGGCAGTGATTGGGGGAGGAGGCTGGTTGGAAGACGGTTTTGGGCTTTTACGTTTCTTATTCTTTTCCTCCATTGTGTCATCCAAATCACCTACAGAATAAAATAATACTTCTAAGCAGAGGAGCCTGAAAAGTTTTAAGTAATTTCCGTTTACATTAAGACCATATATTTGATAATGATGCCCTGCAAGCTTCAGTTTTGGTAATGTTACATAATCCAGAGGTTCCCAACCTTTTTGACTACAAGCCCCCCATTTTCCAAGACAACATTTAAAAGCCCCATATGTAGGCCAATATATTTCCAAACTTTGTATTACTAGAAAGGGTGTTGACACTACCATAATGAACCACAATTAGTTTGCATGACTCCAGAAGTTTCAAGAAGTGTATGTTCTGCTATAAAAACAACAGTTATTGAGAGGATAAAAAAAAAAAATAATAATAATAAAAACCTGACTTATTTTTTTAGAAGTATATAGCATTGTAATGAAGTCAGATTTTGGAATATAATTTTGAAATAATATAAATCCGAATAAAATATACATTGTAAATAATTTTAAATTAATTTTGTAGCCTCCGCGGAAGGCCCCCTAGCCTAATAATCACGAGGGCAGTGTAGTAACGCATGCACAATTGTAGTCGACAGAATATAAGTATAATTTTACCGCACAAAGGAAGACTCCACTTTTTAGACTTGAATATTATCCCCTTTGAAAGACATTCTCGATGAGATTAGGCTGCTCTAAAATTGGCACAGCTGACCAGCAAGTTTACAAAAGGCACTTCCGGGATTTTCACGTCATCGTGGTGATATCAACACGCCCTGCGTCCCAATGTTCATACTATCCATCCTTATTAGTATGTGAGATTAGAAAGTGTCCCAAAGCATAGTATGTTGAAAAGAGTATGCCAAAAGTCCCCGGATGGTCTACTATTTCAGGTAGATTTTTTTAAGTGTGGATCCGTGCACACTCTAATGGCTAATATTGCCCACAATTCATTGCGCTTTGGCGAAGGATCCTGTTCAGAACTACAAACACGATTTAAAAAGCCTTAAAAAACTACAAACATGGCGGATGTGCGCGACCGTGAGGTTTAGATAACGGGGTTTGAGTTACTAATAATTAAAAAAAGAACGTGCTACTTCTTTTCTCTCCAATACGGTAGGAAGTTAAATGAAATGTGGAGGATGTTAACTGTGACAAGATTATTGACAGGCCAGTCAGTGACAGGATGCGACAGAGCGGACGTAGTATGTCCCAAAGCTTGCGTACTCTTCTACTACACACTCATGAGTGTGTACTTTTTCTTCACCAAAAGAGCACTTCTTCTTTTTCTTGTTTTTTTTTACATTTTTTTATGGCGGTTGGCAAACAACTTTAAGGTATATACCGCTACGTGCTGGTTAGGAGTGTGGGCCAAGGTCACACAACCCTTTTCCCAGTATCCCTTACACACCTAAATTCTTTTATCTAATTCAGTCTTTTTCAGATATTGCATTAAAAAAAATCAAAACCTTCATCACATGAGTACCTTTGTAATATGTTTGTTAAATCACACTTAATCTTAATTCAAAATCAAATCAATGTTCTCCTTTCACTATTATACTTTGGGCATTTTCATTACAACATGCTCTTCATTTTCTTGTTAAAGGGGTCATATGATGCGATTTCAATTTTTCCTTTCTCTTTGGTGTTGTTAAAAAGAACTTTGGATAAGTAAGATGAGTGGATAAGAATTGAGTTTAAAGGGATAACTTACCCCAAAATGAAAATTCTGTCATCATTTATTCACCCTTATGTTGTGCCAAACCTGAATGACTTTCACAAAAGCAAATGTAAGGCAGAATTTGCCTCGGTCATTATTATCTTTCAGTGCATCTTTTGTCTTTTTGTGCTACACAGAAGAAATCAAGTCATGCGGGTTTGGAACAACACGAGTGAAACATTTTGGCTGAAATATTCTTTTAAGTTTGTTTGTGTGAATTTGCGTCTACCTTGTTGGAATTTGAAACAGGAAAAGGCTGCAGAAATGAAGGAAAAGACATATGAGATCTGTTTCCTGTGTGCTTTAATTTGGATATGATTAATCACGATTAATCGCTTTGACAGCACTAGTACAGATTTATGAATGCTCAGAACCACCTGCATTTGAGTTATATAAATCTTGATACAAGTATATGTATATTTTCAGAGCCGGGAGACGGGTGTCAAAACAATGACCATGCTGGATGAGCAGGGAGGTAAGTGACTGCACCATTCCATTCCTTTGGAATGGTTTAATCACATTAAACCATTGCTATAATCTGTAAGAACTTCATTTAGGAGATTCTGGCTTGTTAAGACCTCATTTCATCTGCTTCATTCTGTCTTGATCAGAGCAACTGAGGCGAGTCGATCAAGGAATGGACCAGATCAATCAGGACATGAGGCAGGCTGAGAAGAACCTGACTGATCTGTCCAAATGCTGTGGCCTGTGTGTGTGCCCATGTGACAGGTTCGCTATTATAACTCCACTTCTAAGCTCCTGGATTTAAAATATTCTGCATTGTGTTGTATCATATAACATTAAATTCAGTAGTATTTTTGCGGGGACTTCTCTTTGCATATTATTGAAATTAAATGAATTGTCATAAGATCTTTCTGGAGTTAATGACAGTATTAAAAACCTCCTTTCTTTCAGAGTGACTTCCATTGAGCATGATGGGAGATATAAGAAGACTTGGGGCACAGGTAGTGACAACTCCAGTACAGACAGAAAAGAGGGTGGTGTTGTATCCAGCCAGCCTACTGGTGTTCGCAATGGACAGGCTGTTTCGGGTGGGTCAGCGGGTGGATCTGGCCCCTACATCAAGAGGTGAGGGGAAAAATAGCACTAAATAATGGGAATTCATCCAGTGTCAGACTTGAATCTTTTGATTTGAATCAATTGTTTAAAGCAAGTAAATGAGAACCATGTGTTAAAGGTATAGTTCACTCAAAAATGAAAATTACCCCATGATTTACTCACCCTCAAGCCATCCTACGTGTATATGACATCTTAGGTGTATATTATTAAAACTTTATAAAACATATTCCTCGTTTTATACTTCTAATTTGTGACCGGTGTTTTGTTTTGCTCTCTCCACTGCGCCAAAGTCTCTTTCAAGGAAAGTCTGTTCACTCTGCAGCCATATTTGCAACGCTTCCCTGCGGCTATTTCGGGCATCCAAGACCAAGTCCTATCTAAATGAATGGGGGAATCCTGAAATCTCAAAAAGTGCCTGCTGAACTCACAATTAAGTTTCATATTTCAAATCAGCAACAAAATCTGAAATGAACTGCCCCATGAATGTTGTTCCTTATGCTCAAATAGTGTTAAAAAAAGCGTATTTTTCAGGCTAGACCAGCCAATGCGCATGTGCAGTCGTAAGTGCTAGTCTCGGGTTTCTATGGGAACCGGAGCTTCTAACCGCAGCTGCAGTGACGCAATAAGTTTACCAATCAGTGATTGGCTCTTTCAGTTACAAGGCGGGACTATTCCGCCATATTGCGTGTTGCAGTTTCTCCCATTCATAAGTAATGGCAGTGAATTGTCTTTGTATATCTATAGTCTTTGACTGCGCTTCCGCGTTCATCACTTTTCACCAGAGCTTACGCTACGACTACGTCCTATGTCATCCGCTGGAACACCACTCTCTTGTGAATGCACATACGACAGTTAGCGGAAGCTAGAGATTACGGTTTATAATACACTTTATTGGACTTCAAAATCTCAACACCCATTCACTGCCATTATAAAGCTTGGAAGAGCCAGGACATTTTTTAAATATAACTCCAATTGTATACATTGTCTTTGCCCTGCCACATAAATACATGTTGACATTTCTGCTTTCCCAAAAGAGTAACAAATGATGCACGAGAAGATGAGATGGAGGAGAATCTGGAGCAGGTGGGCAGCATAATTGGGAATCTCAAGAATTTGGCCATGGATATGGGCAATGAGATCGACAAACAGAACAAAACCATTGACCGCATCACTGATAAGGTAAAGCTACACCATCAAACAGCCAGAGGTCAGATCAGCAGTCTTCCCCATGATTGTGTAGCCTAGTGAACCAAACTGAGAGACCATTTTGAAGGCTCAGGAAACCTTTGCAGGTGTTTTGAGTTGATTAGCTGATTGGCATGTCACCATATTCTAATTTGTTGAGATAGTGAATTGGTGGGTTTTTGTTAAATGTGAGCCAAAATCATCACAATTAAATGAACCAAAGACTTAAACTACTTCAGTCTGTGTGCATTGATTTTATTTAATACACGAGTTTCACAATTTGAGTTGATTACTGAAATAAATGAACTTTTCCATGACATTCTAATTTATTGAGATGTACCTGTATGTGTATATATATATGTATTGTATTAATATATATATTGTATTAATATATATATTATAGTAATATATATATATATATATATATATTGTATTAAAAATATATATAATTTTTCCCAGGCTGATATGAATAAAGCTCGCATTGATGAAGCCAACCAACGAGCCAACAAACTTCTGTAGAGAATGGACACTGCCAGCATCGCTCAGGAGCCTGATTGTTTGATCTCTCTCTCACACACACACACACACACACACTTTCTGCTTCACAGCAATGAACTGCAGCAAGTGAGTTAAGTTCTTCCAATGCCATCAGTGCCTTTTTTTTTTTTTTTTTACCGTTCTGTTTGTTCTATTGTAAATAGTTGGACACATGCACACAGATATATTTCAGAGCCTCCTGTACAATCAAGTCTTCACCCTTAATGTATGAGACAAATATGCTGGACGCACCGAGTGCAGTTGTTTTTGTGGCTTTGCTCACTGTGCTCCTCTCAGTCTGTAATGGATGGAGTCTAATCTCTCGGGATGGTGATGGGTTTTGTCCATCCCTCTCACTGCACTTCAGTCAACATGGCTAATTGCTTCAGTAGACTGAATGAGGGGCCAAAGACTTACGACAGAACTTTTAATGTTCTGGTATGCTGCCCTTATAGTCGTTGATATATGTTTGGGCTAATGATATAATGTTTGTTTTCTGTTTAGCTCGATCTATGACTGATTATACTCGTATTTAATTATCTTAAAAGTCATTAATGGGCCTTGTGAATACAGTTAGTCCTGTTCAATGTTTGGGCGGGGAAATAATTTACCATGCTATATAGGAATTGGACATTTCAATGTATCTGTTTTACTGCTAATAAAGCCTGTATAATAATTCCTTGCATGTTTTCCCTTTTTGTGTGTTGAGTCGACTTTACCAGTAGAGGGTGCTGCCACATTATTTTATGATGAAAATTTGAAGATGGGATTTGAGGTGTTTATTGCCTGTATATACACCAGTGCATTTTCCAAACTAGCATTGTAAGATACACTTAGTTTTTGTGGGAGCCAAATGTAATGGTTTTTAACCACTAGATCAGTGGTTCTCAAACCTGTCCTGGAGTACCCCCAGCCCTGCACATTTTGCATGTCTCCCAGATCTATCACACCTGATTCAACTCATCAGCTCATTAGTGGAGACTGCAAGACCTGAAGTGGGTGTGTCAGATATAGGGAGACATACAAAATGTGCAGTGCTGGGAGTACTTCTTGGAGAGGTTTGAGAACCACTGCGATGGTGGTGTGGAGTGGGAGGAGTCTGTGTAGGTCATATGACAGTTCAACCTCTCATGTTTGTGTTTGGTACTTGGTGAACAGGTGGCGGGAATACTTGGTTTTACTTTTTAATTGCTTGCATATATTAGTACTTGTGTTTTTGTGGATTTAGACTAGGCTTAATTCCCAACATATTTTTGGGGATCTTCTTTAAAAAACACAATTATTTAGGCACATTTATATTATTCTTATTCAGTTGTCCATTTGAATTGGCATGGTCACATTAGGGAAAAATTGTGTATTGTCATTAGCAATGCACACTTAAACCTACAAACCTAGCAGATTTCTGCTGGCAATGCAACAAATTTGCGTGAAAGGCTTGAACTTGATGCGAAATCTGTGTGAGGAAAATTTTGACCTAATTACAGATTATGTGGGTTTCTATTGGAATGACTGGAATTGGCCACTTAGTGACGAGCTCTCATCGGTTATGAAAAAAGATGCATCATAACAGAAGTATTTGGAATGGCAAGATTCGAAAAACAATAATTTTGCGCATGAATGCCTGCCAATACCACTAATGCCTCTATTGCAAATATTATTTGTCAATATGTAGCAAGTAGCATGTAAAACAAATGTTTATTACAACATTATTTTCAACTGTTACAAAGGCACTCTTTTAAAAGAAGTCAAATGTCTGTATGGTGTTTCTTAGCCCGGTTCAGACTACACGATTTTAGCCCGATTTTGCCACGATTTGCTTGAGGTAGGGTGTCATGGGGATTAGTAAACGACAATGGGCGTCGGACGCAAGATTCCATCGTTACAGCACGTGTGTAGTGTGTCATAGTGGACGACAACATATTCCACATCTGCGATGCTTCACAACATCACGACAGAAAGACTAGCATGTTTAATTTTTTTTCCATCGTCCACGACGAGTTCTGTGATGCCGGGTTCAGACTAGGCCTACACGATATTTTTGTCGGTCACGATAGTCACTGTGTCGGATTACACGATTTTGACTCCTACAATCTTGTCCTGTAGTGGACAAGAAACATGTCAGACTACACGTTGCTTCCCAAGCATTCCTCGCGTGCCGTCTTTAACGACGCGCGTGATGTCATCGAGAAGATTGCAAGTTTTTCTCACAATTCAGACTTTTTCTTCCTCTAAATTTTGAGTTTAAATCTTGCAATTCTTTTTTTTTTTGTTTTTTGTTCTGTCACCGAATAAAAAATAAAAAAGGTAATTGTGACTTTTATTTTACAGTTATTTTCTCTCTAATATCCAGCAATTCAGACTTTTCTTTTAATTTCATTTTTCACAAATAGTCAATTACCTTATTTATTTATTTTTTTATCCCATGGCAAAAACAAGCTTCCATGAATATTTGATGTTAACATTTGACTAACTTTCTTTGTATTTGTTTGTCAGTCACTTGAAAGCACTAGACGAATGTTACAAATGACAGAAGAGGTAAGAGGTCTTTTTTTAACCAGTTTAACCAATGACATGAGTGCTCCTTAAAAACATTGTTGTTATTTATCACACAAAAATGCTGTTGTCATTTGCTCATTGCTTAGAGTTGAACTTGAAACGTGTATTTTTGCAGAGTTTGAATGTTGGGGTCAAAACAATGACTATGCTAGATGAGCAGGGGGGTGAGTCCTTTATCTCAGTACACCTGATTCCTGATGTCTACTTCAATATAACCACACAATTTGGAGGCCTGTTCACACACTAAATCATTTCTGTAGATCTTTATGGATGATGTTTAGAGTACACGGGAGAGTAACTAGCATTGAATGGTTCTTTCTTGAACTATAGTCACATTTGCCATTGCTTGGTGAAATTTCATGTTTGAAATACAGTCATTTCTGCACAACTGCACAAAAAGGTGAAAAGTTATGGTTCTTTCTTGAACTATAGTCACATTTGCCATTGCTTGGTGAAATTTCATGTTCGAAATACAGTCATTTCTGCACAACTGCACAAAAAGGTGAAAAGTTTACCAACATAGATTTCACCCTGGGTTCAGGTTGGTCATGCAAATTTGCTGCTTGGTTGGAAAGTGATCTCTTGTGTGAGAGATAGACAGTATACTATACTATACTTTTTTGCATGTGAAATTTTGCTAATATGACTGCCGCACCTTTATTCTCTTTTTTTCTTATATTAGAAAAACTAAAGAATGTGGAACAGGAAATGGACCAGATCAAGGAGGACATGAAACAGGCTCGAAAAAACTTGAATGAACTGTCCAAATGCTGTGGCCTCTGTTTGTGCCCTTTCAACAGGTTGGCTATAGCAAATATCTTATGTATGACAATAAGTTATATATTTGAAGCAGTTACACTGTTTCCTGTGGGATTACGACACAAATAAGAAGTAAGGAACTGTGGTACAATATTGAAACATAGGCAACTTCAGAAGTTCTCAACCAGAGGGCAGGGGTTATTTGGGGACCAAATGAGCATTAAATTAAAGCTAAAAAAAATAAAAAATCAAGATATTTTTAATTTGAATTCTTCCCCTAATTTTTTTCCCTCTAAATTTTGAGTTTAAATCTTGCAATTCTTTTTTGTTGTTGTTCTGTCACAGAATAAAAAATAAAAAAGGTAATTCTGACTTTTATTTTACAGTTCTTTTCTCTCTAATATCCAGCAATTCAGACCTTTCTTTTAATTCAACAGGTTGGCTAGAGCAACTATCTTATGTATGACAATAAGTTATATATTTGAAGCAGTTACACTGTTTCCGATTACAACACAAATAAGAAGTAAGGAACTGTGGTACAATATTGAAACATAGGCAACTTCAGAAGTTTTCAACCAGAGGGTGGGGGCCATTTGGGGACCAAATAAGCATTCAATTAAAGCTAAAAAATCCAAAATCCAAAAATCAAGATATTTTTTATTTGAATTCTTCCCTTAATTTTGAACCAGGGAACCCTGTCTTGAAAAACCTGGTTATATAAAGAAGTCTAATTTTGAAAGTGTGGTTTTATAGAACTGGAAAAGTAAATTAATAAATTACAATTTATGAATAAATGAATATACATTTTTTCTAGTTATGTAAAGCTCTACAATATTTTATAGGGTAGAAACTGTGAAGTCAAAAAAGGCTGAGAACCACTGGCTACATCTTTTTTCAGGCTTATTATTCAAAAGTAGAGGACTTGCTGTATATGAAAGCAAATGTTGTGTTTTGGATACTAGTTCCTAATGTGAAATGTTGGTCTATTGATATCCTCACCAGGTTCTTAACCATCAAGAATTCCTTGGTTTACCAGCTTCACTGTAAATACCATGCTGGTAGAACGGCTTCATCAGCTATGTTTTGTTGGTGAATAGGCTATATGTTGCACCATTACCAGCCTTAAACCAACACTAACCAGCATACCCTTACCAAAAAGTAGTATACTTCAAGTTTATTTTATTAAGTATACTTAAGTAAAGTTCAAGTATATTTTTAAGTATACGTTATGTAGTAAGTATACACATATCAGTGTACTAGCTAATAGCACACTTGAATAAACTTCTTTTTCATAAGGGTAAACAAACCTGGCCATACTTTTCAGAAGCGAAAATAAACTAAATTGGCACTTTTAGTTCAAGGTTTTCACCTCAGTGTTTGTATTTGATGTATTTCTTTGGATTTGAATGGATTCTCTGTCAGACTGAAGTCCACCGAGAGTGACTGGAGAAAAAAGCAGGTCAGAAAACCAAAAGAAAGCAAGCGGAACATGGTATCCAGCCAACCGACTGTTGTTCACGATGGGCAGGCCCCCACTGGCCCCTACATCAAAAGGTGAGGGAAAAATAGCACTGAGAGTGACAGAATCCAGCTCTCATAGAGATCAAATGTGACTGTCTGTTGATATGATAAAGTTAGCTGGAGATTTGTGTTACACATTGCCATATGGCATAAGCTGTTAGTTTACATAACTATTATGCTTATTTAATAGATGTGGCCTTAAAGGTCTTAGCTGGAAATTCAAATGATGATTGTTTTGTTTCTGTAAGAATAACAAATGATGATCGAGAAGATGAGATGGAAGAGAATCTGAATCAGATGGGCAACCACATTAAGATTTTAAAGAACATGGCACTGGACTTTGGCGACAGGATTGACGACCATATCAAAATAATTGATGATGTCAATGATAAGGTACTCTCATTAAATGACAAGATGGAATTCACTGAGGTAAAGTGTATTTGTGACTCAAGACATTTAGATCTACAATATCTGGCAGTACACACTTAGTGTGACAACTTCTCTTTTCCACACTGACATTTTTTTAAGTTTGCATTTATTAAGTCAACAAATATACATTTAAATATAGATAGATAGATAGATAGATAGATAGATAGATAGATAGACAGACAGACAGATAGATAGATAGATAGATAGATAGATAGACTCCTCAACTGTGACAAATGTGACTCCTCAATTTATTATTAATATAATTATTTATTCATTCATTCATTCATTCCTTGTATTTTTTTATTTGCCAGACTGCAACAATTACAAGTGAAGTTGCTGCTGCGGAAAAACAAGCCAGGAAACACCAATAAGACAAATAAAGAAAGAACCACCAAAACTATATATTTTCTATACATCTTAGTGTGAACAATTAATTTGTGAATGCAGACCCCCATCCATATTGCCATTGACACTTGTACATATGACAAATAAACTGAAACTGATCCGCAGTTCCCATCCTACATTTATTTTTATTTTTGCTTTTTCTATGATCCATCTCATTCAGATGTACATCATCATATGGAATAAAAGATCTGCCGCTACTTCCATTTCATCATGACTTTAACTCTTTCTGTGCCATTGGTGCCTTTTTATTGTTATTATTATCTTGATGTTTGTAAATATCTGGACAGAACTGTGACCTTGAATAATCTGCATAAAGAGGCATTATAATTATTAAGCTTTTGGAAAGCTTGATTGAAATGTATGTCTAAATATCTTTCAGACTAAAAGTCTCCATATGGACAGGTCAGATCAGAATTTAAATTATAAATAGGGCAATGCCCCAAAAATGTCAATGAATGAAAATCTCTTTTAATTTGTGGGAACAATGACCAGCAGAGGTTGCTGTTAGACTGTTTTGAAATCTAACCACAGAAAGTGCTTCCTAAAATGGCATATTCATGTAGCATGTAGCATATTCTCTGCTTATGTAAGATACTTTTCTCAGAACTGATCATACAGTATAGGCTATAAAAGCAGAACAAAACAAATTAGATTAATTATCCACGTCCTTCTACCTGCTATCCATCATCATTTGTGTTCTCAAAGGGAGACACTGCATTAAAGGAAAGCTGTTTCTTTGCCACCGCAAGTTGATTTGCCAATGCGTTTACTATATGAATATTAAAATTTTTACAGTAGTAGACCATTTTTACAATCTTGCCAAGGGTCCTATAAACTCACATGCCAGCTTTGCTTGCAAACTTGCTTGTGTACTTTCTTCTAGTTTATGTAATAACCACTGTTTAGTATTGTATAGCGGTATTCCAATATTCTATTGTATTTAGAATATTTCCCCTAAAGTTTATACTTGATATTACATACTGACTCATCCATGAGTTATAACACCTGTTCTCATCGCCTGTGTTTTTCTCATCACATGAGTTTTTTCTAGTTAGATATGTTCTGTAGTGGTCTTCTTTGCCCTACCACATTATTTTCTGTGGCGAAGAGCAGCAGAGTTTGCTTGCGTCTTGAAAGTAGTCCTATATCAAGCAGTCCAACATTTTAGACTCCTTTTCTCCATTTTCAGAGATACCTATGATGGGCAGACTTTTCGTAAGTTACTCTAGACTGTATAATTGCATGTAGTGATATTCAGACCAACATCACAACTGTGATATTTTACGCAACAGTCTAAAAAGCATGATGTTAATATAGAAGAGCTTACATTTTAAACACAATATTGCCATTCACTTAATCTATTTTTGCTGTCAAAAACAGTTATAAATGAAGCCAAAATAGGATTAACCAACCTGCAACTGACAGTAGTGAGTTTAATATCAGAGCCCCTCCTCTAGGGGGAGCCTTGAGGATATGCAAAAAAAAAAAATAAAACAAATAAAACAAAAAAGATTGCAACTTTATGTACCACACTACTCACTCTTTCTTTTGGCCTCCACAAACAGTGATTGACTGTTGTAAACAATTGAATGATGTCAGGGCTATAATGTGATAAATCTGGAGAAAAAAAATCAAGATGTAAGATGACTTTATTTTAAGTCATGCACTCATCAACTGTCATTTTTAACGAAGATTTTTTTATTATAATTTATATAAATTATGTCTTGTTACATCAAGCACTAAAATATGTTTGCTATTTGTGAGTAAAAAAAACCCCACACATTTTAAATAAATCATTGTAACCTCAAAAGTCATGTAATTTCATTGGTAATAAAAAGCAGAAATCTTGAAGAACATTCAGTTTTTGACTTTACTTTTCTATAATTGCATTTAATTATTTCAATATATTGTTACTCCTAGTTTCTCAATCAATCAATCAATCAATCAATCAATCAATCAATCAATCAATCAATCAATCAACCAATCAACCAACCAACCAACCAACCAACCAACCAATCAATCAATCACTTGTGAGCTGCTTTGTCATTACAGCAGAAGTGCCAAAAATATCTTGGGAGGCCTTTGAATGTCATCTTCAATAATGTGGGTGCCTTGGAGTCAAAAAGCTCGCGAACCTTTGATTTAATATATTGTACATGCTATTGATTTTGTTAAAGCTTGTGTTATTTCAACCTTAAATGCTTAAGACTTTAAATGTTTGTATTCAAATTCAAGTTGACAATTACGCTTTCCAATAGTAGAGCCATTGCAGTCTTCCGCCAAAGTTTAATTCAATTCAATTCACGTTTATTTGTACACTGCTTTTTCACAATACATATAATTTCAAAGCAGCTTTACAGGAGATTCAGGGTAAGAGTAATTTGTTATCAGAGGTGACTATATTAAAGTAATGTCCATATGACAGAAATGTACAGTTCTTGGATTTTCTTTACGTAGCGGTCTTAAAGACAGTGCTCGTAAGCATCCTTCAGAATCCAAAAATAACAAATGGGATATCTGGTTTTGTCCACAAGCCTGCAAGTGTACCATTTGGAACAGGGCCAATACAAAAATCTCTGATGGTACTTATACTGAATGAATCAGCATTTTTGAACAAATCAACTTAATGAATGATTCAATGACTCACTCATCAAAACAGCCACTTCTCGCCATCTATTGCTGTAACTTGCAGAAAGAGTCACTGAAAAATCTCCACCACCAATGCACAGACCGACAGTCTGTCTGAAATGCACAAACACAAACCCTGTGCTGTTCGACTGATATGTCAGTCACTCAAGTGAACAAACTTACTGTTTTATAAAAATAGTACATAGGATCCAATACTATATTTCTAATGTTAGTATGTATTCATACTGTACTGGGCAAACTAATGCTTCTAGACTACTGAATTTAAAAATTCCAGTATCTTTGTGAAAACACAGCTCCATGTGTTCTTCCTGTCTGAATGCAGAGCTACAGTGATTTGGGAAGTTTCATGCAGTGTTTCTGCTGAACTGGCAGCAAATGTAAGAGCCGAGTGGAAAGAG
>NW_015555763.1:2335071-2339393 GCF_001515605.1 Sinocyclocheilus anshuiensis
GATGTGTGGAGTGAGTCAGACCCACCACCCACCACCCCTTCCAAGATTCCACGGTAGTCATCACTTGAGCTGAACCCAGAACATTGCCGCCATTTAAACTTCCTCCCACCCCAAGAATCCACCTTTTTCCTTGTTTGTACGACTCATTAAGGGTGTTAAAGCAACATATCTACTGTACAACCCAGTTATCAAGTGAAAATCGATCACTCAGTTACCACAATGATATAAGGATACCTCACAATAGTGAGAGACAGAGAAGATCTCATCTACAAACCTTGCACTTAGGGCTTTTGGGTCAAGACGGCGATTGTGACTTTTCTTCTTTGAGTTCACTCACTTGTGGAAGTCACACCTCGCTGACAGGAAGCATCTGCTGGCAAGCGCTCAGGTTCACAGTACTCTTGTGAAGTACTCACAAACAAGCCTAGGCCAATAAACAAATTGATTTGGCATGCAAAACATCAGACTTCTAAAAAAAAAAAAAAAATTCATAGTACACAATTTGCAGATCTGAACTTATATTTTCATAGTATTATCTTGATGCATTAACATACAAGTTCTTCATGCTCTTTAAGGTTTCATGCTCCCCCCCCCCTTCTGAAGTCTCTCAAACAGGCTGTGTAATGTTAATGTTCTCCATCAACATTCTTTGCAAACATTATGGATCCAACGATTAGGAGCATCGAGGACGGTGGGGTGGGGTGGGTAGGATGCCATTCGCTCCCAATGGTGAAACTAACCATATGTTGGACTGCACACCTTATGGAACTTCTTTTGTTGTTCCTGAGCATCTGGAGTTGTTTAAGTTCAGACAATTTCAGACTCTAGGGAGGGAAGTTCACTATTCACAACTCTGTTTCTGGGGTAAACACATCTGCGGACAGTGTTTATGCTGCATTCACTATGAAAGCGAGACAGAGATGAGGAGAAGGAGTGCAGTATATTAGTGTGTGAGGTTTCTTTAGCTCAACCGTGTGTGTGACAGAGTGTAGGGGGTGGTAAGAGGTTGGCTGACCACCCTGGACAGCCCCTTCCTGACTACATCGCTGACAGGAAATATAGAAAGAAAAGGAGAAAAAGAGACGTGAACTTTTCTGTTTCTTTTTGTTTTTTCTGGCTTTTTTTTTTTATTTGGTCCACCGTCGTCTGAAAGCAAGAATATATTATTCGGAAAACGCACCAAAAAGAAAAACACAAAGCGAAAGAGTGAAGCAAGAATATGGAGGACAAATTTTTGCTGTATACTTGGGCATTTTGTGAGGGATTATTTGTGACGCCAAGGGAAGAATGTTGAGAGTGAGGAGTGAATGATGAAAACAGCTGTTGGGACTCCGAACACGGAGCATCCTGAGAGTAAGTAGGCAGATACACAAACATCCAAACAGTGTATACACACAATGTAGTTCTCTTAGCGTTTTTGACTGTTTGCTCTCATTAAGCATAAAAGGTAGTTGTTAAGTCGTGAAATTATGGTCACTATTTGGAACAGTTTCAATACAAGGCTGAATGAACAGCAACAGCTGGAAAGCTGGAAGTCTTTACTTTTATATATTTTAAATGATAAATCAATCAATAGTAGTTAAACTGCAGAAATGTAATAATAATGAATTTCCAAACACTTTATCTATTATGATTATGCAGGGATCCAAATGTAAAAGTCTATTAACCATTCCTTAAAGAAACCCATTGTACTAGGCCACTAATCTGAATATCTGGGAGGGACAACCCTGATCCAGATCTGGTTCTTTTCAAATGCACTTCAAATATGTAAAACCATTGCATATTTTAAGTGTATTTGAAAAGAAACCGATTTTTAAAAGGTTACAATGTAAAACATGTTTGCTGCTTAGGTAATTATTTAAGATATTATTTTAATTTTATATATACAATGTGATTTAAAAAATAGTTTGATAAAATATGTAAACAAGTGTTTAAAAAAAAAAAAATGTATGGACCTCAACATAATATCAGCCAGGTAAATGTTGATGAATTTCACAACACACTTACGTATCGCATGGTGCTTATCTCTATATCTCGCACGAGCATGTCTCACACCGTCAGGTCTACTATGGACCTCAACATAATATCAGCCAGGTAAATGTTGATGAATTTCACAACACACTTACGTATCGCATGGTGCTTATCTCTATATCTCGCACGAGCATGTCTCACACCGTCAGGTCTACTACTTGTTTTACTAAATAGATATTATCACTTTATTGTGTTTTGCAGCGATTGCACATTAATGAAAAGGCCAAGGAAATCAACTAGTCCTTGACAAATACAGTACTGTTAATATACTGACTTCATTCATGAGGTTTCAAGTTCATATACAATAAGCAAACAATAAATATTGATAGGTTTGGCTCGCTGTCGGCAATGGAAAGGCTTGAGCATGAGCTCAAGCAATACATTTCCGTGAAGAATATGCTATATGATATCATGGTACAGCAATACAGAAAAGGAGAGATTTTTGCAGGAACTGAAGGAGGGAAACATCCTGGTAAGCAATGGGAGAGAACAGCAGCTTCGCTGAGAGAACACAGAACAAAAATGCTGCTATGATTCACAAGGCTTATTTCGTCCTCACATGAACATGCTGACACATTCCCTGTTGCACAACCTAGCCATATTGGCACATTTATTACGATCATATGACATTCTGAATTGACGTCATGTTTTCAAGGGGGGAAAAAACGACATTTTTTCTTTTATGTTGCAGTGGTTATCTGAGTTGCAATATGTTCATATTCAATTTTGTTATACTGAGATCTTTGTATGATCTTTCTTATGTCTGCAGGGTGATCTAAAAACCATTCATCGGATTCTTCTCGAAGTTCTGCTTGTCCTCATTATGCACTATGCTCTCCCCTGGCCCTTCCACAGCACCTTCAGGCCTTTCCAAACCCTCTTCCCCAACCATATCTTCACCTATTCAGACATCTTTCCATCCACAAACCTCTCCTCTCCCTCTTAGTCCTCCTTTTTCCTTGACTTCTACTCCAACCTTCCCACTGGTTGATATCTCTGACAACCCATCCCCCGACCCTGTCTCCCATCCGCTTCCAACTTCACCCCCAATCTCATGTGTACAACCCTCCTCACCTCAACTTGACTCCAAACCATCCCCGCCTCCTCCCCAGAAACCCATGCCTCCTCAGGTCCCAAAGCCACCCCTCCCAGCACAACTCCCCTCTGCTCTTCCTAAGAGCTCCTCCTCAGCCATGCCTAGACCATCTCCACCTCCTGCCGTTAGACCCTCTTCTCCACCTCAACCCAGACCACCACCACCAATAGTCCCAAAACCACCAGTCCCCACATCTCCAGTGAGCAAGTCCCATAAACCTATTCCTCCTGGTATCAGCATCCTGGAGAAACTGATTAAGACATGTCCAGTGTGGCTTCAACTGGGAATGAAGCAGGACAGAGCCATGCATATACTGAGCAAGGAGTTTCCTGGGGTGAGAGAGAATAGTTGTTGTGTTTTGTGCAGCTTTATATTCATTTATTTAATAGGCAATCAAACAACTTTTTGACCATTGTGCCGTGCCTCAATGCTTTTTCCGCATCTTGTAAGAGAATGCCTTGCTTTTAAACCACATTTTTTAAGATGTTGCATCAAGTTCAAACAAATTCAACTTCAAACTTTTAACACACAGCACATGGCAGCCTCAAAACAGTGGACCAGTCAGAAGAAGTGTGGAGGGGGCAAGCATTTGTTTACAGTAACTATCTGGGCAACAAGTCAAAGAAGCCACTTAGCTAGGATGATCAGTAATTATTTAACCAATTAATTAATTTGTTTTCCGTTCTAAAAACAGTAGTGTTCAATCCTGCTGTTCGGCTACTTCACTGTGTTATTTCCAATTTTTGCCAGAGCACACTTGCGTTCTCCACTGCACTTTTTTCTATTCTCAAAGACGTTAGATACACCAAGATGGTGCACTTGTATTACTATGACTGTGAAAAAGTGTCTGGCCCAGCCTGAGTTTCCCATTCAAGTAGATAGAACTTTGTCTTGGATGCTTGAAATAGCTGCCCAGAGGCGTTGCCACCGAGCAAACAGACTTTTCTCGAAAGGGACTTCCTTAGCACTTCATCTTGTGTTTTTTAATACAAAAATGTGTTTTGTTTGTGAACATACCCTTACAAGTTCATCTCCATATTATCAGTTACTTAGCCGGTAACACTTTACTTGAAGGGGTGTGCGTAAGACTGACATGGCACCTTCATAATCATGACATGACACATGTCATGAATATGAAGGAGGTTTTATGCATGTTTATGCCAACTGTCATTAAGTGTCATTCGCTCAGTTATGT
>NW_015555763.1:2339504-2358886 GCF_001515605.1 Sinocyclocheilus anshuiensis
TAATGACAGTTGTCATAAACATGCATAAAAAACCTTCATATTCATGACATGTGTCATGTCATGATTATGTAGGTGTCATGTCAGTCTTATGCACACCCCGTCAAGTAAAGTGTAACCACTTACCCTGATACGATTCCATTTAGTACTGTTAAACTGACTGTATCAGTTGTTTGATTTTGCAGATCTTTTTAGTCAGGAGGGATGCAAGTCAAAAAACGATGGTACTTGCAGTATGCCTTCCTGACCAGCTGGAGGAGCCCCATGTCAAAGAACTGCCTATAAAGGAAGAAAAGTCCTGTGAGTTATTTTGCATTGAGAAATGAGTGTCCTTTCAACTTGATTTAGGAAAGTTTATACATAGAATGCCTTTATGCCAGAGACAAACCCACACACAAACACATTAGCATACAGACCTAAACACATCCACACAGACAGGCCCAGGCACAAACAAATTTGCATACATACCTGATCAAATCTGCATAGATGTATTTAGAGTGAGCATAGAGGTATAAACAGACCTGAAAGGGTATTGCAGGTGCTTGGTGGTGGGGGTTGTAGAGGCTGCGGGCCACAGGTTTCCTGTACCTAGCCCTGGATTGCAGTTGTAGTTACAGGATGTCCTGCACTGGCCTATTATAGCTTCATTTCCTGGTGTCCGTGTGTGTGTGCATGAGTGCATACGTGTGGTCATTTTCACAATCTTTACAAAGCAGTCTTGTCTTTTTTGTCCAGCTGTTACAAAGCTAAAAACCTTTTCATCTTTTTTGTCTGAAATAAAATCTCTGTAAGTGAAGGGTGGTCAGTTTGACATGTTTATTTTCACATTGCCATTCATCATTATCCTCCTTCCCACCCTTACAAAAATTCACCAGTCAGTTGTTTCTATTTTAGTGTTTCTGCGTCACCAGGAAATAAGTCACACAAACAAACATTGTGAACTAGTGCCACTAATAAATTGAAGTATTATGGCTAAGAAGTAACATCGGGGACTGGATGTGTGCCTAGCATTAACTCTTCTGTTTCTTTCATTCGCCGCAGTGCTGTACCTTGAAGGGTCTGTGCTGGTGTTTGAGAATATTTTTAAACTCATTGCTTTCTACTGTGTTAGCCGGTAAGATTAAAAAAATAATAATAATAAACAAAAAACAAATCACAACCCTATATGCATACATATTTTGCTTCATTTAACTTTTCTCAATACATCCACACTTTTCATTTATCTTTTTCACTCAGGGACATCCTCCCTTTTCCTCTGAAGTTACCTCAGGTCATTCAAAAGGTAGCAAAATACGAGGACATGGAGGTGATCTCTTCTCTAGGCTCAGGTAAGACATATCAATAGGTTATAAGACATAAACCTAGCTATTGTAAATATGGTAAAATGTGTGCAACAGATCTCTTATTCAGTAAAGGCCCTGACTTACATTCTGCCCTATGCGAGAGGGGTGGGCAGAACAGAGAGCAGGTACAATACCATGAAAATGCTGCAGTTGACTGAACGTTTCATTATGTGCATGTATAAGTGTCCCATACCACCCCAGCGAATGTGCAAGGGGCAGAGCATGTGTAGGATGTGTCCAATTCTGGCTAAATCTGTTGAACATGTGCGCACATTCTTGTGTGGGCCTGCTCATACTATTGTAAAATTGCTCCATTAGCAATCAACCATGATTAATTTATGCCAAGAACAAAAAATGTAGTAGTATTTAGCTGATCATATGATCTCAACATGTTAGGGGTGCCCACTCAAAACAACCTACTTGATGTAAAATAGATCAGCTTTTATTAGGCTACTAATATGAGTCTTATTCTCATTTGTGATGATTTTTCAAAACCACTATTGATATTTTTTGTGTATTTTTTTTTCAAATAGAAAAAAATAGTTAGTGCACCTTTTAGTTTTATTCCTGAGCAATCAACCATTTCTATGAAAATCCATAGGAAGTGCTAAACAAGGGTAATGGTACAATGGCTAATGCTGTACCTAAAGCTAAGTGATATATTCTGAAGATGTTCCCAGGCAATCTTAATAATGAAATAATGCTGACATAGTTCATAGCTGAATTTACCAGTGAATTGTCTTGTTAAAGTGTAATAATGCTAACATGAACACATTTCTCATGCTAACACAGAGTTCTGGAACTCAGCTCTGAATAGTCATGAGGAAGTGGAAAACGTTGCTAGTAGCTGTGGTGCTCTGGATAGGCAGGCGCAAAGCAGCTCCTGTGAAATCCAGCTTTCCATTGGCAGTGACCGGCTTTGGTACGTCAACCCAATTTTCATTGAGGAATGCAGCAACAGCTTGCCACCCACCTCTTCTACCCCTGTTTTGAGAACCCAGAGTCTCAACACACCAGTCCAGGCTCCGCCCAAATACAAAAGGCCGCCACCCCTACGTCCTCGTCCTCCCAGTGCACCTGAGTGTTCTCAACACTATGCATTAGCCAAGCCTTCAAAAGGGGAGTTCAAGGCAGTTCTCAGTTCTCCACCCCCTTCAGTCCAGAAAGGGGAAGGAAGTGACTGTGAGCATGCAGTCAGAGAACAAGAGAGACAGGGAACTCTTGCCCCAAGCACTGAGTGTGAAAAGCCTGCTGTCTTACAACCAGCTCAGGGCAAAGAAAGAAAACGGCTTTCAAATACGGCTTCACATCAAGTTCCTCCAATACCAATCCGACGGAGGCTATCTGAAAAGCAAGCTTCAGAGGAACCAAAGCAGCAGGAAGTCCACACCAGCACCTCCACAGAAGCAGAGGGCAATATTCTGCAAGTCCCTGTAGCATCCCTCATTTGCCTAGATGACAGTATGGAAGAAAGGGACAAGCCTATGGACTCAGAGACTCAGCAACTTCAGGAAGTGCCAGTGGAAGAGTCTAAGGTAACAAATGGAGCTTCAATGGTGACTCGAGACGAACCGAAGAGGCCTAATGCTCCAGTGGCGCCTCCCAGGAAGAAAAGACCCTCTCAGAATCTGACCGGACAAGTCTCCCAAAGCTTTGTAAACTCACTTAGGCCAATCCCACAAGGGTCTATTCTTCCGTTAAACTCAAGCAGCCCCAGTCCCATCCGCCACTCGCTCTGCATCAATGCTGGTCATCCCAAAGTCTCGGATGTTTCTCTATACTCTCCTGATGGTGGAGCTCCACCAGACCATGACTCCTATTCAACCAGCAGCACAGAGGAGGAGGCGGATACCAATGTGGCAACAGGTACTGTCATCAAGAGGACCCCAACAATTATGTTAGACCGTGCCAAGCAACGACTGTCAATGGTGACTATGGCGAACCTCTCCAATGTCCTCTCAGGCTTCATGAACGCAGACCGTAAGTTGCAGAAGCGCATTGTCGAACTGTCCCGGGATGGAAACACATACTTTGGGAACCTTGTTAAGGATTATCGAGCTTTCACTTTGGACACCATGCGGAAACACACCTCCAGCACAGAGATGCTCCAAGAGATCAGGCAGATGATAACCCAACTGAAAAGCTATCTGATCCAGAGTGCAGAGCTGCAAAATCTACAGGAAGCAGCCGGGTATTCTGAGGAGAAACTGGGTAATTCACCTCTGCATTATATTAACTGTAAAAAAAATGTTTTTTTTTCAGTATCTAAACAAATATTTGTCAAAATGTTCAGACGTTCAGCTTCTGATGTGAGCATGTTTACATCCAAGCAAATTTAATTTAACCAAAAATTAAGAAACAATGTGCGAATCCCAAAAACAATGTGCAAATAAAACATTTTTTTCATCACATATGTGACCCTGGACCACAAAACCAGAATCCAGAACCAGAAACGTAAACATTTAGATTTATACAACATCCGAAAGCTGAATAAATAAGCTTTCCATTGATATATGGTTTGTTAGGATAGGACAATATTTGGCCAAGATACAACTGTTTGAAAATCTGGAATCTGAGGGTGCAAAAAAATCTAAATATTGAGAAAATCACCTTTAAAGTTGTCCAAATGAAGTTCTTAGCAATGCATATTACTAATCAAAAATTAAATTTTAATATATTTACTGTAGGAAATTTACAAAATATCTTCATGGAACATGATCTTTACTTAATATCCTAATGATTTTTGGCATAAAAGAAAAATCTATAATTTTGACCCATACAATGTATTTTTGGCTATTGCTACAAATATACACCAGCGACTTAAGACTGGTTTTGTGGTCCAGGGTCACATATGTTCTAGAGAACAAAACCATAAATTCTGGGGAAACTGGCACAAAATTCAAATGATAATGGAAGTGCAAAGTGCAAATGACACTGGGGAAGCCACTGTGCCTCTTTTATTAAATATACTATATTATTTGCCGTATAAACTGCATAGCCAAAATGCTTTGATGAAATTCTTGTTAGCTAACTATTGCCTTAAACTGGTTTATGTCTGGGATTGACAATGTGTCAGATGGTTCTATGACATAATCATAACCAATTATTCAAAGGCAACATAGCATGTTTTACCAAATAAAAACTCAAGAGAGCATTTACATTTTTATGTGCATTTTGGAAGTCACATCTTGTATCCCATCCAGAATTCTATCCTCAAATTTGCATAAAAATGTGAGAACAGAATCATCTAGTGTCTTTTTTTTTTGTATTGTTGATGTAATTAATGTGAATTGCTAGAACCATCCAAGCAAAGCACCATCCAAGCAGAAGATTGTTGCCACCATCTTACATATTAAGCTTTAATAGACCATCTGTAAAGACTGAGCTTCTCTCTGTTTTGCTGCTCAGTCCCTAAAAAAAAAGAATGAAGTAACAAGACCACACTAGACCAAGATAACCTTTTATTTTCAATTCACTGCTCAGAGAAAAAGACCAGGGATCTTCTAGCATTTCTAACTTCCATAGTGTTTGTGGGTGCAGTATGAAGATATGTTTGCTGCTTTTCTATCTCGGTAGCACCAGAGTATTAAAAATGTATTAATGTCTCAGTAAGACTTTCACAGTGATATAGGCATATAATATTTGAAGCCATATCCTCATGGATTACTATGATTAAAAGTTAGATACAGATAAATAACGTATAAAGAAAATATACAAAAATATATTTATCTTGGAGACAGTAAGGAATTTCTTTTATGTTTATGCATTTATAAAAAAAAAATTTCCGTTACTTATGGTGTATCTCTTTTCTCCTGTTCAGAGATCATTACTGAAGCAGCACTATGCAAAAGTGTCCTGAAACCCTTACGAGAGGCAGTGTATAACGGACTGAAGGATATCCACTCCCGTACAGGAAATTTGAAGAAACTAAAAGAAAACCAGCAAGTGGTTCAGGGGACGACCACCACAGACCTGGGGGTCACCACTAGTGTTCCTGAAATGGCTGTTATGGAGAAAATTCAAACAAAGCTTGGTAACCTGCACCAAGAATATTCGCCTCAGAAGAAGATCGACTTGCTCCTCAAGACCTGCAAAATCATCTATGAATCCATGTCTGTGGGCTGTCCAGGTGGGTTTATTTTGGAATATTGCGAATTAGAGACCCTAAATTTAAATTTAGTAAATTGTAAATTTAGCAACTTTTGGAAAGTTATATATGTAGCTATAATAATTTATCTAGTTATAGCTATATATCTAATGTCACCAGTCAGGGCTGTGTTTCCTGAAAACATTTTAAGCCTTCCTAAGATTCTTGGAGATCATTGTTTGCTAATGAATTCTATTTACGATGCTTTTGGGAAATGCAGCTCAGACCATTACTCATCAGTTCTAGAGAATATGGAGGAAAGAGCACAACCTCTGAACACAGAGAGACAGAAAACACGTAACCGATGTTTCTCTACACAGCCCAGACTCCGCCTTTTCCTCCTCACCCCAAAATTAGTCCAGATTTCATCAAAGCTGCCATTAGCGCCTCCAAATAAGAAAGTGCTACAGCTGCAAAAGACAATGTTTGTGCAGAGAGCTGTTTACAGGACTGTTCACATGCGTAGTATATATCATAACATTAACTCTTAAAGCTTTTGTCTGTATTTTTCTGCATGTATATGCAGAACAACAAAGTAAGACCATGAACCACTGACCTGTTCTGAAAGGCCTTTTTTTTTTTTTAGTTCTGCAAACCAAACGCTTCACTCTGATGAAGTGATAAGAGTTACAATTTGTCAGGCTTTTTGTATGATCCGCAGTCCTGTGTAAATTTGAACTAAAATTTGAGCTAAACTTCATCTAATCTGCATTTCAAGTGATTGCTTTTGTGTGTGTAAAATTGCAGGTGATTCACATTTACAAGTTTAAAGCTTTAATTGACTCTGACCAGCGTGTCTATTTTAGTTAAAATTATGCATTTCCTGTGAATTGCTGACTTCAAAGTCATGACACATTTTTTCAGTCACAGCTGAGATAAAGAATTTGTAGAATAACTTGTGTGGATAGTTTTTGTCATAAAATTCTCTATAATTATGTGTGCAATTCACAATTTATTGGATCTGATAGAGCAGTCTCATATTTAAACATAACTGTAAGAAATTTGGAACGGAAATTATTTGTTGGACCTGCAGGACTTTGTTTTCAGAACATTTTTCTCATTTATACTGTATATTCTTTGTCATTTTTTTATTATGTCATTCAGGCATAGTTATCTAGGCTTAAGATGAAATTGAAAAGTATGTTATTACAGTGGTTTTCACCTGCCTTCAGGATAAAACTCTAGCCTAAAACCCAAATAATATTCAACAACTGAATTTATTAATATCATCATGAACTGTTTGGGCCTAATATTATGCAAAGTTATTAATATGTTACTTTAAAAAATTTAAATTTTGTAAATACAGATTTAAATTGAATTTCACATTTATTTTTAAGTGAATTTTTTATTTCAATAAACATTTAAATTGAATGGTTTTCAATAGTAAGTAATTCACAGCACAAAACACAATGTGGTTGCCACAAGCCATGACCTTGTTGCAATGAAGCCATAATTAATGTACTGTTGGACATATTTTATCTTGCGTAGTTTTGGATACAGTTTATAGAATGAGGGCATGTCACGCAACCCGTCCATGTTGGCATCTGCCTAAATTGACTGCTTCTATACCAAGTGATGGATGAATTTGTGCTAAAAAACAGAGATATGTCACATTTTCTTCATTTAACAGTTTTCTAACATTGCACGATTCAGTTGTATTTTTGTGTTTATCATTGTGCTTTTCCCTGCAATCAGAGCAACGTCATGACCCACCTTGCGACACATCAGTTGAGAACCACTGATCTACTATATATTTCTTTTTTTATCTTTCCATGCACACCATTCTTGTTTCAGTGCTTTCTTTAATAGGTATTCATGAGCACTGAGATTAGCCCAGACGAGCGAGGCTTGCAGATTCTGAGCTATTATTCAAGTGCTATTCAAAGAATTATTCACCCCAAAGAACAGTCACAAATGAGATCCATTTCCTCTATTACAACTTCCAAACCGCAATCTTAAGCAATGGTTTGGCAACACAGTCTCATGGGCATCAGCAACCCTTTTCTGAAGTCCAAAACAATCTCTGTTGTGCAGGGTAGGGTTCATTTAACAAACTTCTGTTTCACAAACTCCCTTAAAAACACACATTTTATACAGAAAGATTATCAATGTGATCAACACTGGCATTTTGTGTTGTTTCATTAAATCTTTTTTATCTACCAATTAAACGGAAATAGTCAAATTAATTAAACTACAGATATTTCCAATGGGTTTACAGTTTTGTCTCGACTGCGTAACCCTAGTAAGTTAGAAAAGATAGAAATTTTGGTTCTGTAGTTTTCATTTCTCTCATTTTGTTGATTTTATTATCTTAAATTAACCTTACTTTATTACACTGCAGGTGCTATTTTAGATCCATAATAAAAGGACTGGGTTTCCTGTGGGAACGTAATACTGAAGAAATGTACATCTAATGGGACAATTAACTTGCACAGAGAACACTACGTCGCCTCTAAATTACCAAGATTAAAATGCAGCGCATTGCAATGCAATTTTGTTTTAAAATTGCATTGCTACTTCATTTCAATGCATAGCACTGTTTTGAAATGAACATCGAAACAGATGAACTCCCAATGAATCATTCTTTGAAATATCAATATACTGCAGTCAAGTTGCATCTGTGGTTGTGTGCTAGCCTTTGTATTATCACTGAAAACATTTCATTATTTCAGTGTGAACAGGTGTTGCAACTGTGCAACTGATAATAGTGCTGTTCAGCTTTTTGAGCCATCCCTTGGGACTTCATGATGTTTTAAGAATAATGTTTATAATTTCTAAGCAAAATAAGGTCTGTGGTTAATGTTGCTGAGACTTTCCTGTTTTGTTGCACACAAACATGAATTTTGAAACAGTTGAGCAATTTAAAAACATCAGTTGATGACAATTTGCTAACTATGGACAATGACTTGAATCTGTGTGCTTAAAAAAGTTTAAGGTATGACTGTGTATACCAAAACATGAAAATTTCTTCAGCTAATGTAAGCCACAGACCTTACTTTACTCAGAAATCAACAACTGCTACTCTAAAAACCCATTTAAAAAATCCTGAAGGAACCAAGGGTGAATTAGCCTTCCAGTTTGGCCAACAAATTGACAGCTATTTTATTTACAGTCTACTTCGCTGCACTGGTGATAAAGCTAGTGCAGAAACATAGACACACAGCGACAGGTACAGAAAACAGGAGGCTAAATTTGCTACAGACTTCATCTTTCATATTCACAGCTGCAAGCGTTGTTTTTCAATATTTAAATGAGCCAGATGTTAGTTTATTGTTGATTATATTTGATAAGTAATGGACATAGCCAGCTCATGGCTATGCAGATACAAACCAGTTTTTACAGCCAACGTATGTTTTTGTATTTGTCTAACAGATTCATTGTCGAATGTTCAGATTTAAGCATTAAAAGCCTGAAGCCTTAAATGATTTGGCCCCATTGCTCATAAAGCATAATATCAGTCTTGTGACTATTATAGTATACAGCACAGCTCTCTCAGCATATTCTGAATTGTATTGTATTGGCGGGAGTCCAGACACAGTCCAGGGTGCATTTCTGTCCAGCATATATTTCTTGTTATACATACAAATAAAATGCAGGGAGTGCAAATGACTGAACAGGAATCTGTGTAGTGTCGCAATGAGTGTGTACGGGAATGAGAAAATGTGTCCTGTTAGTGGTCAACACATTGATCAGTCCCTCATAGCAGCATTATCTACAATGCAGATTTTATTCTCAAAGCAATGGATTGCCACATACTGTACGAGTGAATTCCACTCATAAGACTTAATGCGATATGAATGATTTAATGTTTTGCTATTTTATTAATGAATGTATTTTGATTATTTCCTGATTTTTATGTAACAGGAAAGGCTTACGGGGCTGATGACTTCTTGCCTGTGCTGATGTATGTCTTGGCTCGCTGTAACATCAGCGCTCTGCTGCTGGATGTGGAGTACATGATGGAGCTAATGGATCCGGCACTGCAGCTCGGAGAGGGTGAGGACACACAAACACACACACACACACACACACACACACACACAGTCATCCATAGTCACTGCGATCATGAACATAATGGATAGATTGCTTTTTGATAATCAAGAACATTTCCACTACATCTCAAATGATGCATTGTGTTTAAAAGCATTATGTGGTGGATATGACAATGATGACGATGATGAAAATGATTTTTAAGATTTTTGGAATAAAATGCCTCACTCATTTGTTTCCCTAGGATAATTTGACAGTATTTAATATAATTTTTTTTTCAAAATTTGTAAATAAAACAAAGATTATTGGAGCACATTTTCCAAGAATATCAGTCTGTCTACTTCAAATGTTGTGCTTAATTCAATGTGTTACTTGCTGTTCCTTTATAATTAATTGAGAGAAAATAGTTTCTACACAATGTTTTTAGTGTAAATACATAAAATAAATAACTTTTTGAAATAATATTTTGCTCCTATTCCATAATTTAACTCACAGCTTGATTAGAAATAATTAATAATAATAATATTTTGTCCAAGTTTGATATTTACCCTGATTTTCTAATTGTCTTATCGTTTATATTTTTTCACTCTGTTTAGATTTTCACAGCTTCTACAATGTAGCACTAATTTTATGGTAGATTTTCATATTTTAAGATTAAAAGGCTGGGTCTAGGATGAAAGTAAAACAATAAAATTGACACACAAAATACATATTTGAGACACATACACACAAATACATATTTTACAACGCTTATCATTTATTTTAGTCACAAAGCAACACTGAACATTAGCTAGAATGGCAAAGTTACTGCTATATAACCATTACATATCTATATTCTTCTAGGTTCGTATTATCTTACCACCACTTATGGAGCTCTGGAGCACATAAAAAATTTTGATAAACAAGCTGTGACCAAACAGCTGAGTTTGGAGATCCAAGACTCCATCCATCGCTGGGAGCGCCGCCGCACCCTAAACAAAGCCAGAGCGTCACGCTCTTCTGTACAGGTATTATGACTGCTATAATGTCTTGGATAACCATTGGCCAGTCAACTGTGAATTTATTTTTCTTTATGTTGCTCCACATTCCTGTCAGGACTTCATTAACGTGTCCTTCCTGGAGGCTGGATCCAACACCAAGACCTTGGGATTGCGTCCCAACACTACTGCTCAGGACCTGTGCAATCAGTGTGCGGAGAAGTTTGAGGTGTTGGATCTTGAGTCTTATTGCCTAAGCGTGCTGGTGGATGGCCATTACAAGCCTTTGGCTCCCGAGGAGTTTCCTCTCACGATCAAGTCCACTTTGCACCACAGTGACTCACGTAAGGAGTATTATTTTGTCTACCGCCACGGTCGCTGGCCTGAACAAGAGTCTGTGGACCAGACACCATCAACACCAGCACCTGAAGAGAGTTTGATATGAACTAATGCATTTGTATGTGTGTGTGCGCCAGTGATAGGTAGATCTTTAGCAGAGGGTTTGAGCTGCTTGAATGGACAACTTTGATTTATGAATTAATGTAAGTGATTCACAAGAATGTAAGCAGACATTACAATGCCTAACCACATAGCAAAATGTGCTATTTGCCCAGGGAAATTATACAAGTACAAAAACTGTCTTACAAGCTGGCTGGCATTTGCTTTAAAACATGTGCTGGAAAGGACCAGGACTGGAATTTGCTTTGAAAAGATCTAATATTTTTCTCCTAAAAAAGCCTCACATTAGGAGCCTGCATTATTAAAAAAAAACAAAAAACGTTGAGATTCAAGAATATCTGCAGACACACAACAGACACATCCTTCACCTTAGTTAGCCTTTACTTGTTCCCAAGCTCTATACAGTCCTCGACAGTTTCATGATTTACAAATGAAACTTTATCTTTCCAACAATGCAAATCTTTTCACATCTCAGGGCTCAGCATATTGTGACTCATACCTGTTTCGGTGCTTATTTTTTCATTTATACGTTTCTTAAAGCAATGCATCTTTACAGACCTTGAATTGGTTATGCACCTGCATTGCTCTCATATCATATATGGCCATACAGATATGCTCTCTGTGTTATATTTTATTCATATTTTAGTTCACTGTTGTTGTTGTTTTATATCACAACATATACAATAGTTTATAGGCATAAGCTTTGGTTTTGAGGCAAGTTATTTTAAGCAGCATAAATGCATAAGTATCACACAATATGTGACTGTTTCAGTGAGCACAACACTTGTCAAACCAAAGATTGGTGTTATATTAAAAATGTATACTGCTAATAAATACTTTTATATTATTTATGGTGTTTGTTCACATATATGGAAAGGGAAACTTAAGATGTTATTGAAAAAAAAAAAACACATCAGATTCCCAGAAAATACTTCCACCTCATCATTTGCACTATATATAATGTGATCTAAATGAGTAAATTAAAGCAAAAAGCCATGAAAGACTGTGCATTTTACCATGATTGAAAACAAAGCAACACTAATAAGATAAAAGATGTCAATGATCAATAAAAAGGTAATAATCAGATTATTTTTTCTAACAAGCTCATTAAAATTGATGTGTGGTAACAGGCACATGGTTTTCAACTATTTTACAAAATGGCTCATCAAATCAGACTATCGAGCTGTTTCAAGTGAATTTAGGGGGTTTTACAACTATAGTAACTGTTCAAGTTGCTACCCTGAAAATCTAAATGTGATTCAGAACAACACTGCCCACAGACAGGGCAAAGAAACCCTCATATTAGTTAGTACTAGAGATTTAACAATAGCATCCATCTTGTTTGTGCATGAACAAAAAATAAGAGGGGGTGTTTTACCTGTCAGATTTAAGAGAGAAGCAAAGCTTTAGCTCTAGACTGACACGTGTGGGAAGGATGTTTGCGCTTTTACAAACACTGGAATTCTGGGTAGTGGAGGGAGGTGAGCTCAGCTCTGTTTTTTGCATATCAATAATAGAGGATTGCAGCAGGGTAAAAATGAGACTGTAATAATACACATGAGATTATTGCAGAGGTGTATCATGCAAATGTGTGATATCATGCTGTTCTTCCCTTCCAGATGTGACAGTTTCATTAATGCATCCCTGAAATCCCTGATTACAGTGTCATTCCATAAAAATCAACAAGCAGTTTGTGTCTGATGGTGTACTACTAAACACAAAAATCTGCTATTTTAGAAGTTCTGCTGAAATATTATGCAGTGTCTTGGTAGTGTTTAAGAAATATTTGAATTGAAAGTAGGATCTGAAATTCATCATTTAAAAATCTTCCTAAATAATGCTAAACTTGATGCCATGTTTTTTTCCACCTCCCAGTCACACTAGATTAATCGCCGAAAAGGAAGTGTCTTTTAAATGACATAAGAGGAAGTGATATCATGTGAATTCTCTGGGAGAATTCCATTCGAAAGTGAGCATAACTATACTGAGTACTTGAACACTAGCTCTAAGGCATTACTGTCTCATATGGCTGTTTGGTACACCCTACACAAAACTTGAATATGAATGTTATACCTTAACATTACATAGCAAAATTTATATTTATATCAGTTAAGATTGTGGCAAATGAAGTGTTTGCATTAAACACAGCATATTTGTGTATTTCATTAAAATGTATAATATCATAATTTCCTGTTGGGTTTAAACGAGTTTAAATGCAAAAAAAAAAAACAGCATCTCAAAAAGATTACACTAGTTTTATGAATGAATCCTACAAACGTGCCACCCAGGATCACATGATCATTAATGGCAAATTTCTTCCCTGAAGTGACCATAACATGTCCTGGCTGACTGCCTTTTAATGGGCCTTTCATGAAGGGATCCACTCGCATGACATCACACTACTATACATAACAGCCTGTTTTTATTATATATTATAGACCTTTTGAAAGAACTATAGACCTATTATAGGAAATTCATTTTATTGTCTCAAGGGGTCAAGGTTTGGCTTTGTTAACAAGGCCACCGTTAGCCCCGGCTTGAACATCACATACATAATCTGGCAGTAAAAAGCATCTTTCTGTGTTGGCTCTTGAATGCTAAAGATAGGAAGGCTAATGTTATCATAAGTTTGATAGCAGGAAAAAGTTTTTTTTTTAATGTTCTACTGTCACATTCCCCTCTCAAATGTTCACAATAGTCATTTATATTCAGAATGTATATTCAGAACATCTATATTAATTTCTAGCTTGAGATAACAGTGACTTTATGTGCTAATTTTTCGCTCTTAAATACATTTCTTGTCTTGCAGTGTGTTTAAAAATCTCAAAGCATGATCTTTAAGTAAAGTTTGAGATCGTTCACAGTTGTTTGTGAGCATGAAAAATCCCGAGGTTTGGATGAGGATATGAAAGACCAGGGGTGAGGGAAAAGAGAGAAGAGAGAATGCTAGCTTGTGGAAAAACAGCGCTCATGACTCACAGTCGCGGTTTACGGTGGTAAAACTTAAAGATCTATGGATTACAACCAAAGTTGCGCTTCAGATCATCTCCTCAGCCCCTCGCCGCCGAATCCCTCGATCTCATCTGCCTCACGCCCTGATTCTTTCCTTCGCCGCTTTCATTCTTGTCCCTCCACTCATGTCCGACCCGACCGGCCCACGTCGCTGTTGTCGCGCTCTATAATGACTGTCAGGACCTGCTCGTCTGAACCTTGCACTCACAACCGCTGCCCATTATTTTAAATGAGACCTCGCTAAAGTCCACTTCGGTAACAAGCCTTCCTGTGCTGAATAAAAATGAATGTTTTCGTTCGCCGGATGTCGCCTAGGCTATAGGTTGACTGAGTTATTTTTTTCCCCATGGTAATTAATGTTTATATTAAATAACCATGAAATATATAGCTAATAAACACACACATTGTTTGATATAATACAAGGTGTTACTTATGTATAAAACAATAATTATTCGCACATGACCGTTTTAGCAGTTGTCAGATTGTGTGGAGTGTTTCTGAAGCAAAAGCCTACCTGTGGTTGCGTAAAATGCGACAAATTGTCTTGTGGGGGTTTCAGTGTGTTTGACAGGACCTTTCAAATTTAATGAGAGTGACATCTTGCTTGGCCTAGAATCCAAACGTGTGCGTAGGCTGATAGAGGACGGCAAACACGTCACTTCAAATTCGGCTGAGGATCCTCATTACCGACCCTTATCTTGTAACTCATGATCCTATAGGTTATGCCCAGCGACAGGTAGGTCACGCGCTTGAGTCAAGGACATTGTATGCCATAGTACAGAAAAGCTGGAACATGCCGTTTTGATCATGATTGTGTGATCATGTGGCACTTTCCATTTTTATCTTTTCTCTTTTTTTTTGAGACATCATTAGGTGCTCTGACGTCCAAACAGTTGTCTTTTCTCCTCTGATTCTTTCCTCTATTTTAAGGCTCCATCCAAACAGGACAGTCAGGGGTGTGGCCTTCTCTGTTTCAGCGCGGTTTCCCTTTCAACAAGGAGAATGACACATGCCTTTTTATCTTTTCTGTTTCCCCCTACAACTTCTGACAAAAAGAGAGGCATATATAATCCCACACAAGCAAAGCCTGTATATATTCACACTGGCACCTGACAATGCACAACAGAGTTCGGGGTAGAGCTACAACCTGAGAACTCGATAAAGCAATACATACAAAGAGGTACATAGGCAACTTCTCAACTATTAAATACCTACCTAGAGTGTTAGACTGAAATATTGGACAAACACAAACCTCTCTGAGACATTGCATGGAAGATTTGCAAACCAGCTTGGAGTCACACAAGACTGATTGGATTTTTGACTCCAGACAAAGAACTTCACAGCAACACTCAGCCAAGAGGAAGAGCTTCTCCACAAAGGTACCATAAATTTTAATAGTAAATTTACTATTTAATTTTATAATTGCAAATGATAAAATCTATTATTTAATGTACCAAAATAATTTAAATAGATTTGCATTTATATTGATTTTCACAAAAATTGGTTACATAGGCCCTTTATAACTTAATGAAAATCTTATAGTTTGGTATAGTTTTTAATGTTTTTGAATATTATAGAGAACAGATAGAAAGCAGAAAATAAGTTTAACTGACATCGACATTTCATGATAATTCAACAACTTTGTCTTGTATTTTAAAAACTATAAAATGACACAGCTATTAAATATGTATCTTTTTAGTCTGTTCTAAAATACTATACTATGTAAGTGAGTGAAAGGGTGTGAGTAATTTATATAGACGTTTGAAATACACTTCTGATTGGCTGATATATGAGTTTAATTTCAAAGTGGCCTGTAGTCAGAACTATCTTCTAGCAATAGTCAGCATTCCTCATATTTCTCATATCTGAGTAAATTACATTCAATAGCCTATACATTTTGAATGTTGCACATGTATATTCTCTACATCTCCCAACTGTACAGAAATATTTTACCAATATTTTGTCTTGGTCAACATATTCATCTGTAGATGGTGGCGTTATTCTTGCCTCCTCGTCCTGCCCTGTTGTTCTTAGTCCTCATGAGTGTGACTCTGATGACTTCTGCATTTCCCCAGCCTCAACTTCGACCTCTGCAAAGGTATAACTGCTCATTATTGATTATTATGCTGTTATATATTAGTAGTAGTATTGATGTTGTTGTTATTCCTCATTTTGAACAGTGCCTTGTATCGCTTTGGTGAAAACTCACCAAACTTTGCATGCATGGCGAGTCTGTAGTTAATTGCATTCTGTGTAATTATGGGATGGATGAGATGTGTGGTTACTTAGCAACTAGTCATTACATTTGCAATATTCAAAACATAAAACCCGCAACTCCATTTGAGCTAGAGACATACAATTTCACATGGACGTATTTCTTTCTCACAGAGAACAAATTTACCTTAAGTACCACAAGTTCTACCATGGAAACCTTAAAAAATATACATTACAAATTCTTGTTCATTAGATCAGGATTTTTTTTACATGTTGGATTTATAAATTGGCAACATGTAATAGATTATAGGGTTCTATAAATAAAACTGCCAGACACTCAATGCAACTCCAATTATGGGTGCAAAATATATATATTTTTCAAACAGCTGCTCTGTAAAAGAAAATTATAAATCATTTCATTGTCCATTCTACTAAAACGCCATTGTACCATTCAGAGGTATCATTTCATACACTTTTTTTTTTTTTTTTTACAGTAGCTTCCTATTGCTCGCTAGACAAATTTCTGACACTTCTCTTTCTCCGAAACAGTAACTTGCCTGCTATTGGTCAGGAGGATTCCAAAGGTGAACAGTGGGAACTGCTGTACCCCTCCATCTCACTCCGTGATTGGAGCATTCAGATGCTGACCGCTCCAGATTTTGGTGCAGCTAATGCTGGGGCAGAACAGCTGGTGGGGGACGATTGGCTTCCGCTCAGCCAGTCACAGATGGAGGAGGAGCTGGTGAAGGGCTGGCCGGGCAACTGGCCTTCACGGATGGGTCACCAGCAGAAGAGAAACATAGTGGTAGCAGATGACGCTGCATTTAGAGAGAAGAGTAAGCTTTTGACAGCAATGGAAAGACAGAAATGGCTCAATTCCTATATGCAGAAACTCTCTGTAGTTAATTCCAAGTAATTATAATGTCTATGTAATTGTATATATATATATATATATTGAAAATATATTGAAAAATATTACATTTTATGTTGGAGAAAAACACATTTGATCATCACAGATAATGTAACCAAGTCAAAATGTTAATTCAACTTAAAATAAAAATTCTGTCATCATATAATTATGTTATTTAAATCCTGTATGATTTCCTTTCCTTCGTGGAACACCAAAGGAGATATTTAGCACAATGCCCAAGCTGCTTTTCTCCAACAAGAAAGTAAATCATATGGGTTTGAAATGACATGATGGTAAGTAAATGTTAAGATCTTTAATTTATCCCTTTAAAAAACTCTTTTGACACCAACATTTTAAAAATGTATGTAGATAAAGGTGTTTTCTCTTTCTTTTAGATGATCTCTGAATAAGGAAAATGCATGATGTGTTTGTTGGTCTCATGATTTGAATAAACACCTGAAAACTATTCGTATGACTGTTTGTATGCAATTTTTAAATGGCTTAATTGGATGCACGGAATATGAGCTGCCTTAATAGATTTACACACTTTGTTTTTGTGCTTTTCTTTTTTTGTCAACAGTTTGTTAAATGCTTCTACATAGGTAAGACATATGTGACATAATGTGAATATTTTTGGGATTTTTGACGATCATAATCAGTGTATTAGATTATTAGTTTCAGTTCATTTGTTATAGAAAATCATTATTAATTTATACAGCAAACTTAAGCTCTAAAATTTACAAATAGTTAGTCAATAGATTGATGTAAGTCTTACAAACCTAAAATATATATACATCACTTTAACGTTCCCCAGTTATTTTTGAATCAGACATAACCATAAAATGTCTGAGTGGCAGCTCTAAATGTTTCACAGACTGAGTGAGAGTCTGATTCTAACTGTTCACAAACGTTGTTTCGTTAAATATTTAAACATATTAAAAATGTCTTCATAAGAGTAATTTCTTTGTGAATTGAATATCATTGTTTGCGTTGTTGCTGATGTGCATGAGATGATATCTGATGACACCATATATGCTTAAACGTAAAGCTTTCCAATGATAACGAGATATTAAATTACTGACACATTTTTTCTTTTTGCTGACCATTTTAGTTCCCTTCTGGAGACTTGCAGAGATCACCTAATGATGCATAGCTACAGTTAGAGAAATATGCCATATATTGCCTATATGAATTTTCAGGGTGTCGACAAGTTTTAGTATAATATAAAAGTCCTAACAGGTGAGGCATTAGAAAACACATTGGTAAAAGGTTGCCAACATGTTTGATATAGCAGTAAATTACATTATCTAGATGAATAGATTTTTTGAGATGCTGTAAAGGTACCATGAAGTGAACCAAGCTGGTAAATTGAGCTGTGCATCAGAGGAGATAGGACCTCCCATGATGATATTAGTAATTTATCGCCAAGCCAAATTATGATATGCTTAAAATGGAATTTTTAATGTTCTGACAGCAGAAAATTAAATAGGGCCATGGTTAAATACACCCTCATGACCTCATTAGCCCCGAGCTAGCAGGCGATTAATCAACTGATTGGAGAGGCTTGAAGTATGAGGAAATCTCTGACGGCAGAGACTGCGGCAGCTGAATCGCTGCTTCAGGTCATCTGTTGGAACTTTTCAATGTTTATCTCCTTTGCCTTTCAAAATGGCTTTACAAAGGTCAGGTCTCGCAAGTAGCGCCAGGAGGAGTTGTTAAAATCTCTTCTCATGAATCCTGCGTGGATGGTTATGTATTCAGCCTCCAAGAAGTAATTTATAGGCTGTTTGTTGGGGATAATACATTTCAGCAGAAAGTGATTGACTCACACAGCTCAACATTTATCTCCAGGTGTCAAAAGTGTCTATGTGTCAGTTCAGAAGTTCAGAGGAACAATTCATTGCTCTTATGGAACGTACCAGCATCTCTGTTGGGACTGAGAATTGTGGTATAGGAAATCTTACTGCTGCTCAGGCCTCATGGTGAGGAATCCTACAGAAACTCTATAACGGTGAGATGGATGAGAGGGCTGAGGATCACAGGAACTGTAATTTATCACTCCCTACAGCTGGCCTACATGGCAGCCAGAGCCAATCAGCAGTAGCCAAATTGCTTTCTGCACCCCATTCTCACCAAGTGGAACTGCGTCTCAAAGCTCATGTAGAATCACCCAGTCCTGCCGTTTCTCAGCGGTTCTGGCACAAGTGTTGTCTGGTGTGGGAGTGAATGCTGTGTGTTAAAGGGGTCCTATTATGCTCTTTTACAAAGTCTTGATTTTGTTTTGGGGGTGTACTAGAACAGGCTCTCATACTAGGTTGTTCGAAAAATACATT
>NW_015555763.1:2358938-2359231 GCF_001515605.1 Sinocyclocheilus anshuiensis
TGTGCTGTGATTGGTTAGCTGGGCCAGTGTGTGCTGTGATTGGTTAGCTGGGCCAGTGTGTGTTGTGACTGGCTCCACTCGGCGCCTGGTCGCTGGTCGGGATGCCCCTTACCATAGCCGCCTGCGAGCTTCAGTGTAAATATTGCGTCAAAATCAAATCAAAAATCAATTGATTTAAACCCGGATGATTGTAACCACTCTAAGTTCGTCTGCCTTTGGAAAGCTAGCGTGTCTCCGACATAGTGATAACACTCGTTGCCTTCTCTAGTGCAGCTCAACCAGGTCTCGTCCCA
>NW_015555763.1:2362649-2371064 GCF_001515605.1 Sinocyclocheilus anshuiensis
TAAAGGTTTTTTTTTTTTTTTTGATGAACTTCAGATTATCTGCGTCATGCTGATGTAAATCAAAGACATTCCACATCTATTTACTAATACTAATATACAGACATTTTTGGGGAAACCAATTTTTTCAGGATTCTTTGATTAATAGAAATTTCCAAAGAACAGCAATTATTTTAAACAGAAATCTTTTTCTAACATTATGTCTTCACTCTCACTTTTCATTATCAATTTAATGCATCCTTGCTGAATAAAAGTATTTATTTCTTTAAAGGGGTCCTATTATGCTTTTACAAAGTCTTGATTTTGTTTTGGGGGTGTACTAGAACAGGCTCTCATACTAGGTTGTTCGAAAAATACATTCTTTTTTCACATATTTTACATGATTACAACACCTCTCTCCCCAGTCTGGCATGAACGGCTCGAATAGTTCCTGTATCAAATGAAGGCCCGCCTTCTGAAATACGAAATGTGCTGTGATTGGTTATCCGGGCCAGTGTGTGTTGTGATTGGCAGCACTCGGCGCCTGGTCGGGAAATGTCATGCCCCTTACCATAGCCGCCTGCGAGCTTCAGTGTAAATATTGCGTCAAAATCAAATCAATTTGAGCGCGATTTAAACCCAGATGATTGTAACCACTCTAAGTTCATCTGCCTTGGGAAAGCTATCGTGTCTCCGACATAGTGATAACACTCGTTACCTTCTCTAGTGCAGCTCAACCAGGTCTCGTCCCATTCGTCGGTATTTGTGATATCACAAATCCCGGAAAGTATGCATTGTAGTCCAAACGAGTCATTCGTTGTAGTTTTTGAAAAGTGATTTCTGTTAAATAAAATATCTCCTTTTGAAGTGGACTTTGAGCTTCGTAACTTTTTTATGCTCAAACAGCAACATTACAGACTAACTAAAGTTGAAAAAGTGAAAAAGCATAATAGGACCCCTTTAAATGACTTTGATTACCTTTGATTGGTTCAATGTTAGCTGGATCTGCATTTGCTGCTTTAAAAGGCATATTTAGGCTGTTAATATCCAACACACCACAGTTTGAAGATTATGGAGGTTTTATTACATTTTGCAACATTTAAAATGTCACAGTTAAAAGAAAAGAAACGAGATACTAATAATAATCGTAATAATAATAATAATAATAATAATAATAATAATACAATTATCTCCTTAAAAACGACTGAATTGTATATCAATTCATGTATTACCATCCAATATCATCTGTTTTTAATGAACTCTCTTTCGTTCTTTCTTCCATTCTCTCTATACACACATACGAAACTCATAAAGACTGGAAATTAATTTTGGCAAATTAAAAGTTTCTGGTTCACATTTTAATCTCCAGGAAAATAATCCTGTGAGAGTTGTTTCACTTTAAAACATGCTCACATCTTAACACACACAAAAAAACTAATTTTCATCTTCAAATTACATAAAGCTTCAAAACATAATTTGAAGTTCACTTGAAGTTCACCTCTTGCTTCAGATCTGTTTACAGATTACGGTATTAGGAGTGGACTTAACTACTGATCTTGGTATGCTTTGTTTCTCATTTTTCGCTTTTCAGCAAGCCTAGATGGGATTTCCTCACATTTTATGCACTGATTTTTGGGGGAAAATCTTCAGAATTGTATGAAATGCATTTAAACATGGTCATTTGAGAGTACTGGACTCTCATTTATAGCTGAAAGCATATTCAAACTAGCTAAAATATTTCATAAATTAAAACAAGAGGCAAAGCAACTTTGAATTTTGAAAATTACGAGCATTCTGCAGAAATCTGTGGAGATTTCACGTGGAGAGCAAGGTGAGCCACCATAACACAAATCTCTTTAAAAAACACTCCCTGTCTAACGTCACAAAACAGCTGCTTGAAATGACAAAATCCGGTTAAAATCCAGATTTTGTGAGCCACCATTTGTGCATCTGAGCATCAGTGGCCTTTGAACACTCAGCCTAGATGAGCAGGACTTTAAAAATTCTTCTAAATAGTAATCTTAGGGCTGAACACCTGGCTCAGCAGTAAAGGGACCAGAAGAAGGATACTTCAACGTGTCCCGGTCTGAACTCACTAAGGTTTTCTTCTTTCCCCCTTAACACTAAAGTCTTGATGTTTTTGTCAACTCTGGTCACGTGTCAATGACCTCACGGGCCGGTGAGTGCTCTTCTGGGAGGGTGGTTGTGGCATTTGGCAAAGTTTGATTGTGTGGCACAGAATTCTGCTGTATCTCCATGGCAATCCCAGCTGGATCTTGTGGGGGGAACTCTTTAACTTGTCGCCGGTACTCCAGGAAGGTGCAGGCTTTAGTGGCAATTGCAACAACGTTCTTCCCGATGAAGATGGTCGAGACTCTGCTGTCTTGGAACAGTACCATGTTGACACCTCGAATGAGGATGGTGACAATGTTGATGGTCACCAAGCTGAGGACCGGGTAGAGCATCATCTTCTGAGGCGACAGATGCTCGCCCTGCACGCTGATCTCACTCAGAGAAACGCAAGGCAGTATGAGCAACAGGATGTAGCAGTAGAAAAACATCAGACCCTCAGCCCAGATGGGCAGACCTGTCCTTTGTGGCTCCCAAAGGTTAGCCTGGATATCCAGGACATCCAGAAGGTCAAGTGCAACCCAAAAGAGTCGACCCCGCATGTCCTCCTTCTTCCGGAAGGTTCTTACGTACTCCATGCTGTCAAGCGCAACCAGGACAAGGTAGAGTCCGGGTACGCAAACCGAGAGCAACAAAGTCAATGCTTTCCGAGCTACTGTCTCCAGACTTTTACGGTCAGCCTTGTAGTTCTGGAAGACAAAGTAGAGCTTGATCTCCAGAACGAAGATGTAGAGGAACCAGAGGATCATGGCGTAGCCACGCTTCGCAGTCCTCACCTCAGCACCAACCCACACCGCCACGTAACGCAGGACTATAAGAAAGCAAATATCTCCAACCAAGACGATGATGCAGACCCCAATTTTGCGTGGGCCCTGATTCTGCTCCACAAGATAGGCATCCATGAAGGCCATGCTGGTCATGATCACAATGGTGGTTAAACACACATGCCGCTTGTCAGGTGGTGGCAAAACCATGTTGCTGTCTGTTTATCGAAGTAAAAAAAAACGAACAAATCGTATCCGTCAAAAGTAGCAAGTTAGTTCATGGTGTGCAAACTGTTGTCCATTGATGCTGGTGACTGAGGAGCCCGTTCAGCAAAGCTCCACACAGTCCAATGGCCACTCTTTACCGCATTTCGAGCTTCACATGTCCTCCACACTAGTATCGTATATCAATATCTCTTTGATTCAGTGTGACTGAGATATATCTGTATGTGTATCCACTGGTGAGCCAGATTAAGTTGACTTCCTGACCTAACTGACATAGGTCTGCTTGTCTGTGTCAGCTGACCCATATAAACAGCATGGCTGGATACTGTGCTGGTCTATTGTCGCTGTCTCTTATTCCTGCATCGGAGCTGAGCGTACACAGGACTATTGTCAGTCGTGCAGACAAAATGGGTGGTCACAGCTCTCTTTCTGCTCTGCTGGCTTTGAGCGCCTGTGAATTAAAGAGAGAAAAATTAGTTATCTTTAGAGAATGTTTTTGACCTTGTTCCAACTGATGAAGCTTTAAAACAAAACACTAGGGGTCACTGTGGTAATTTAGCACAATCAGATGTAACTAACTGTCCCACAAGTCCTTGGGTTGATTTTACATTCCTCTAAAGCCTTTTATGTTGAATAGGCTTTAGCTGTTTTGGAGGACACTGAATTTGTCATGTTTAAATATCCAAAAAGGAATACTTTTTTGTGTGTAGAAGTAAGCATTCAGTCACTTATAGTGCATAGTACCGGTTAGCTGGTGCAATGTAGCCTGAATTATGATTTCAAGCTCTTTTTTCCTTACCATGTGACTTCATTGCTCAACACTTTTGAATACTTTTAATTGAAAATATCTTCTTTTTGTATGGGTTCTATACGCAAGATCTCGCTATGCAGCATTATCCATACTTAGACATGACAGTGTCAGCTGCTAGAATATAATTCCCTAATATTCCTATGAGTTCTGAGTCACCAGCTTCCATAGCAACGGTTTCTATTGAGAGAGTGATAATAAGTGATGGTGAATCTAACGCAGCAGGGAACCCTCGGATTTCTGGAAAGTGAGATATTACCGGATGTGCGACAGACAGAGGGTGTGCACTGACTCTGATATCTAGGTGTGAGGTGGCTTGACGTGAATGACAATAATTAAAAAAAAAAAAGATTTTCAGCTGATTCTTTGTAAGTTTCAGTAGGCATGAAGGGTAAAAAAAAACAAACATAACATTTAAATGCTGGCATCTTCCTGGAAGCAACTGTTTTAAGATAAAGAAAATCTTCCGGCTGCATTGTGTTCTTATTAGGACTCAGCTCACGGTCACTAGATTTCCTCTTCAGCTGGAATATTAGGGAACGACACATAAATTTGATCAAGAGATTAGCGCTGATCAACAGATCTGTCTCTTGTATTAAATTTCAATCACAGCAACATTTTGCACACCACTCATACAGTGGACCTTCACAATCTCCTATTGCTAGTTAGTTCATGTCAGTGCTGCTCATGTTTGATATATATGGAAGCAAACATTGAGACTATTTGCTTGCACGTCTCCTCAAGTGATTGATTTCTATCTCAAAGAGATAGCAATCTTACACACTAAATCAGTACTCTGAGAGAAATACATGGAGCCATAGAAAACTAATGGATGTTAAAGAAAAATATAGAGTGAATGTGGCAGTATATCTTGTATTGTGTATGCTGCTGTTTCTGCAATCATAATTTTTACCTACATTTATCAATGCATTTAGCTTTGGATAGGAATTCTGGCTCCATTCAGTGTAAATTGTGTTACGGATCAATACATCTTCTGCAACATTATGTAAAGCAATGTTGGGACCTGATGGACATGCTCAGATAAATTGCCTTGTGACAAATTATTGAGTGACCCCAGTTAAAAACAAGTTTCATTTTCTAATCCCATAAAAAAAATATATATTACAAAGTAGAATACTTTTTTTTTCATATCAACTGTCTTTTTTTCTGACATGTGCAGTAACTTAATTTGTCTGTTCTTTCAATATGACTGCTCTGTTAAACTCCTCAGAACATAATTTGGTTATGTATTGTGCCTCTACACTGCTTCCGGCCTCCTTATTCTCCCTTTCTTTTCTATTCTAGTGCACAGATTTTCATTTCTGACAACATGACTCTCTGACCTTGTGAACTTCTCTCATCTGTTCAGTTTCAGAAGGTGCAGCTGAGCGGAAGATTGAACTATTTATTTTGGAGAGGGTGGAGGGAACCACAGATTGAGACTTAAATGCATCACACAAAGCATGATTTTTTATGATGTATTTTGCCTCAAAGGATAGTTCAAACATTATTAAATGTGTACTTATGCATATACATATGAATAAGTTATTCATGTTAAATTACTTTGAATATGACATTCAGTTGTTTTTACATGATTTTATTTTATTTTCCCAGATTTTTGTCTCAATTTAGGAACCGGTAAAATTCCAATTTGGTCCTTTTGCTGTAATTTAAATCTGTTTTAAGTACTTTTCTGTTTGGTTTGACCTAATTGAGTTTCTATCCTAGGGCTCTATAAGATTTGGTTTTTATGAAAGTTTGTTTCCGCCTACAAAGACCTACAAAGGTAATTTTGAGATAAGTAAAGTTGTGAGATATAAAGTCGAACTGGGAGATATACATTTGGAATTACAAGTTGCAACTGATAAATAATTTCACAATGTGATAAAAATAAAGTCGCAATTATGAGAAACAAAGTCAACAAAGTTGTGAAATATAAAGTCAAATTATAAGACAGAAAGTCATATTGTGGGATATTAAGGGGTATAAAAAAAACTCAACTATTTAACAACAACTATTTATTGTCATCTCATGGTAGTTCAGGGTTTTTGGTAGAAGATCTGAATTTTCCATAGCCGGTCTTACTTCTCTATAAGACACACAAGCACATCCACACACATTCCTCTCCCAATGTACTGTACTGTAAGTGAAGAGAGCAATGGAGTGAGAGCATTAAATCAAGAGTTTAATTAAAGTGGCAAAACACATGGGAGTAAATAAGTGTCTGAAGTAGTAGAGAGCGAGCTCATCAGCCCAATCAATACACACATGGGGAATATTTCCCTCCCGTGAAGCAGACAAACCCTAGACACTCCCAGGAGCCCATAAGGCAAAGCATTACAGGCAGTGCTCTATGTTTGCTAATGGCTTCAAAATGCAACACAGTTGCACAGAAACACAGAAATTGCACATGAAACTGCTGCATTGCAGCTGCAACCTGTATAAATAACAAATGAGAGCTCTATAATATCTCAATTGTTTCTTTTTGACAGAAAGAGGAATAAATGATGCACTACTGAAGACATTTCTGCTTCAGATGTGTCTTCTGAGAAAAAAGTCCAGAGTGATCTCACATATGTCTTCACTATTTTCAGAAGATCTCAACATCTTTACCAAACAAATCAAGATAAGTCTGCAGAGATTTCAATATGAACTCAAATATTCCTCATAAATTCTTCTAAAATCATTTCTTCTAAAATCTTCTTCTAAGATATGCTATTTACATTTTGTCGCACAGGAGAAACATTTGAGACAAGTTAAAAATACAATAATAAAATAAAATAAAATAATGCATTTTCCCTCCAAATTGTCATTACAATTATATATATACAGTATATATCATTGTAATGACAATTTGGAGGGAAAATGCATATCTTAGAAGAAGATTTTAGAAGAACTGATTTTATATATATAGACAATACATACATATGATACATATTATACATATACATTTTATTTAACTTATATTTATGCATCATGGCAGGCCCAACACTTTCAAAACGAGCTGTCTAGCATCTTCTCCAGTTATTTACACCTAGATCTAGTGACTTCCAAACATGCTTAGCAGAGTAAGCATGGACAAAGCTTACTAAACGGTTTAAACATGGGATGATTTGCATTCCGCATCGAGCCGGAGACACTTTATTAATTTTCAATGAGCACACAACAAACTTTCCCGAAAGATCTTTTCGAAAGAAAGTTTCTAAATGATGTTTAATATTTCATTTCTCATACATACTTAACCAATAGAAAAACAAAGTACTTTATTTAAAAGCCGACATAAGCCTATGGCTCTGTCACACATTCGCTGACAGATCAGCAAGAAGTGAGGGGCCGGATATCCTGTATATATACTGCATAGAGGTTCCAGTGTTGCTGTGGTAACAGGCAATCATCAGTCCGAGACCCCCAATAAAAGAAAACAATAATGAGTGTGACTCTTATTTCCGCACAGTAATGAAAAATAAAAAAGAGGCTCTGTGCTCCAACTTGCCTTGAAGTGGAGGATTTTGTGCTCTTTCCCTCTTCTCATCTTGGTGTTATTACAGCAAAAGACTCTGAGATCAGAAGGACCATAGTTTTCTAAAGCCCTTTCTGTGGACACACATGGTTATATGGCTTGGTATTACAAAACATAAACACAGACTGTTGTTAAACATTCCCTGCGCATTTGTGTTTTCTGTGAAAATGCCGCATCGTCTCTGAGTATAAAAAGAGAGTCAGTCAACTAATCATTATATGAAGCGATTCAACAGTCAGTTATTCTTATAGAAAGTGATACAGCCATCAATTATTCTAACAGAAATTGATTCACCACTCAGTATTTCTTATAGAAAATTAATCCACCGTTAATTCTTATGGATTTTATGAGAATGTGACTTCTGTCACATAGGAACTGAGGTTGTCCTTGTATCTTCTCACCTCTCTGCCCACCTTAATCTGGTCTGTCATCCCCCAACCCTCATGAACCAGGTCTCTCATCCTCCTCCATCTCTTTGGAGTCCTCTCCAGGGCTGTTTCATACTCTCCTACTCATTGATTGACCTCTCTCCCTCTTTCCACTGCAGTCCTCCCCCTCATTCACTTAATTAAAACGGCGAGTGTCTGAAAATCTGAGAGGGGCTTTGTAAGGTAATGAATGAGTATGCTTTCTGCTCTAGTTGGGTGAGTCTCACAAAAACAAGTCCAGGTCACATTTCACATCAAAAACCAAACAAAACCATAGGTTATTATATTTGCTTATTAAGAAAATGAGGCCTATTTTATTGTTGCTTTTTATTTTAATTTTCTAACATTATTTTCTCAAAAAAGCCATCACAAAATAATATTGGCCATCATTTTCCTATCATAACCACAATGCATATGTATGCTGTATTACTGATTTTTTTCCCCACAGAATTCCCAGGATTTTCATTAAAATCTCATTATTGTATTTATAATAGTTTGTTTTTTATTTTACATTTAAATTGTGTTTAGTCATTTAGCACAATGTATGTGTGTGTGTATATACCG
>NW_015555763.1:2371286-2376973 GCF_001515605.1 Sinocyclocheilus anshuiensis
TATATACATATACAATTCAAATCTGCATAAATTAAACAAATATAACAAATACTATTATGATAAAAGGTATCGGGAGGACAACCGTCTATGTTGTGCTGGACCGTGTCTATGGCAGAGTTAGAAAGCTATATAAGAAAGCATATATATTTTAATGTAAAGATCTATTTATACTGTAAAATAAAAAATAATAATAATTAAAATGTTGTAAATATGTGTAAAATATTTTCCATTTAAATATTTACTTTAAGCCGATACTGTATCTCTTTTGTATCTTAGCTGTCAATATTTTAATTTATTATTATTATTACAGTATAAATGGATCTTTACATTAAAATATATATGCTTTCTTATATAGCTTTCTAACTCTGCCATTGACACGGTCCAGGACAACATTACACAATATTTTTTGTTTGTTTGTTTTTTTTACTACTGACTGCCTAGCAGCTCCTGGCATCCCTGGACCCCTTTATACTTTTTTTTTTATTATTATTATTATATTAATTATACATTATTCTTATTCTTTTTTTTATTTTGACTTTTAAAAATAAAAATAATTTAAAAATAATTTTAATAATAAATATGATATGCTTCTTCTTTTTCTCCTATTCTTCTTCTTCTTTTTCTTTTTCTTCCTATTTAATGGGGGGAAAAAATTGCCCAGGAAAACTATAAAAAATCTTGCTGGCTTTGATTTTTTAAGTAAAATAATATTTCTTGTTTCTTTCTTATGAAATTGAGGATGAAATATGTCCCAGGCATGTTCTTGACATTGGTTTCCCCTGTAATTGTTTCCCCCATGTGACCGTGTACGTATCTCATTGGCACAGTGAATGGACTCTGTGAGTAGGTCAGTCAGGAACAGACAGGACCGGAGAGGAGGAAACAGAGCTCAGCAGAATCAGATAGAGAGCTTGACAGCCTGAAGGCCTCTCCAACATGTTCATCCAGCCTGGCAGCTGCAATGGGCAAGAGCTCCCCGTGGAGCTATATCAGCAAGACTAGTCTGAGCTCAGCAACACAGACTTATAACACTGTCTTGTATCTGCCCAAAGACAGACAGCCCAAGACCCATCCTTTAAAACAAAGACGCCACATGAACTTCCCAAATGAGGAGGCAAAGCCCCCTCTATGGGTTTGGGCTATTTTAGTGCAATGTCAGTTCATGTTCCATTTGATGTTTACATGGTTTCTGAGTTAAAGCCCGTGGAACAGTATTTACTCTATCAACAAGCTACCAGTTCTATACTTTTTGTATGCTATTTAAAACGAATCGCATCAAAGTCTTATTAAGCATATGCATTTCTAAACATTTTTTTACTTTTTTCCTCAAAAATAGTAACTACAATAATACAGTAAAAAACATATATAGATGTTATTCTTACTACTGGCCTATTATTTATAGTCACCGTCTTTTTAGACCATTAGTCAACAATCCTCAATCAACACAGCTATAAGGATTACGGCAAAAAATAGCTTTAATTTAACCCAGCCGAAGTGCTGCTAACAATCGAATAATTTTGTACTTGTGATTATTTTCTCATATTTTTGAAGGAGGCACTGCATTTTCAGAGAAAACACCTCTAGCATGAGATGGCAAAGCTGAATTTCTGAAATTACTCCAGTCTTCAGTGTCACATCATCATTCTAATTATATGCTGATCTAATATGAATGTTGAACGCAGTTTTTATAGCTTAATATTTTTGTGGAAAGCAAACTTTCTTTTTTTTTGCTGGATTCTTTGATTAATCTGAGTCCAAAAGAGCAGCATTTTTGGAACTAGAATTCTTTTGTGACATTATAAAAGTATTTACTGTTACTTTTATGAATTTAGTGCATCCTTCCTAAATAAAAGTATTAATTAAGTATTTAAAAAAAAAATCTGCCATGTAGCGACAGCAAAATATTGGGAGTAACAATTATGTTTAAATGCATTGGTAAATCACCTAAATTACTGTGTAGGTACAAACAAGATCAATCACACATCAATTTGTGTATAAGGCCAAAGAAAAAAAAGTCAAAAGAATGACTATTATGAGACAGAGAAAGCAAAGACATGCCAATTGCTACCAAAAAGCCGGATACATATGATATTTTGAGCTCAACTATTGCGTAGTAGCACAAGAAGAAAACACAGCTGTTCTCAAATCTGTGAGTTTCCGACTTGGTACAGAGTGCCTAGAGCCTTCAATATTTTGCACACTGGAACACAGAAGAGTGCAAAAGAGAGTACATTTCTTCTGTTCGGGATATGCCCCAAGCACTACTTCTGCTTCCCCCTTTCTGCCATGACCTCACTCATTCTGTCCTTTAATGCCTCACTTCCACTCATCTCACTTCCTCTCATCTCTGTAGCTGCGCTCAGAGCTGCTTTATCCCTATGAAGCGTGCAGTAACAGGATCTGTGATGAATGGTTCTGCGAAGGGGACTGTTGCATGTTCAAAGCCCTCTCAACAGCAGACGTGATGCCATGTTGAATCCCTTTCCACAGTTTAACCAAACGCTTGCCATCTGCCTAAATAATCAAAGTAAGACTTCCCCGGGTGCCGGCCAAAGCTGTCTGACCACCTCCATGGTGCCTTAGGATGGTTGACCTTGCAGCATCTGCTGGAGCGGGGAGGAATGGGAAAGTATTGGGAAAGAGACGCACTGAGAGATGAGAAGACGATATAAAGTCTGCATCAGCATATACTCTCAGCAGGAGCGGAGTGGTCGTGCAGAGTGTGCAAAGAAACCAGACTCTACAACCTTGTATTACACAGAAGGCAACTACCAGCACAAGGATACTTGATGATAGCAGGCAAACAGTACTCATTTTTTAAGCAGTACTAGCTTTTTACTACGTATTGTTTCCAAGTAACCAGACTTCCATCAAACTTAAGAGATTTTTTTATGTTTTAAGTCTCTTATGCTCACCAAGGCTGCATTTATTTGATTAAAAATATAGTAAAGACAGTAATATTGTGAAATATTATTACAAGTGTTGTCAGTTTTATTGTATTTTAAAATGTAATTAATTTCTGTAATGGCAAAGCTGAATTTTCAGCAGCCATTACTCCAGTATTCAGTGTCACATGGTCCTTCAGATATTATTTTAAGAAACATTCTCAAGAAACATTTCTTATTATTATCAATGTTGAAAACTGTTGTGCTGCAGCAGCAGAAACCTTTAGCGCCATGATAAAAGAAATCATATTTTACCTGAGTTGTAAATCTGAGTTTGCAGTCTGTTTAATGTGATGCAATAACAAGTCTGTTCACTGTGAAATAGCGGCAAGAAACGTCTTTCAGTGAGCTGTCCTCATGGGCTGCCTGAATAAACAAACACAACACCACCAGTGTAGTCCGAATCACGAACAAATGACTCGAATGTGCCAATTCTTTTTAGTGAATCAGAAACATTCGACACAACCAGTGCAGTCCAATTCCAGAAACAAATGACTTTTATGAGGCCGTTCTTTTATGAATAGATCAAAATACAAGTTAGCAGTTTGTATCACTTGTATCACAATACACTGCCCTATGTAATTAACATTATTATTTAGGAGAGAAAGAATTTCTGAGATACCTTTCCTTAAATAATTTTTAAGTAGCTATGAATGAGAATCTAATTGTTTTCTAATTGCTACACAGGCCTAGACCTCAGTCATATGGAGGAACCAGAATATCAAAGACTTAGGGGTGGCCTTTTTGACTTAGCAACCACCTATAAGAACTTAGCAACCATATAGCAAGCCCTAAAGCATTTGGCATCATGATGGCGCAGCACTTGAGGAAGTGCACTGAAGCTGTATGTAGACAGAATCAGAGCATCAACATTACAAGACAGGGTTAATTAACTAAAATTACTTTAAATCCCAAAGGCACTCTCTAAAAGCAATATCAGACGAAGACATTTCACACCATTTAACCAAAACAAAGGCTTTGTCATTTTTAAAAATGGAAAATCAGACAACACCTCTTTTTATAACAATTATTCACAAAGTACTTGACACTTTACATGGAAATGTAAGCCATCAAGTAGTCTGAATGCAGCCCTGCAAAATAATGGCTTCCAGTGATAGTTTTCTAGTCCATGGAGAGCTTTTGTCAAAAACAGCTGTTTTTCTTCTCAACTTAGTATTTACCCCTTAACGTATTGATTTGTCTCTTTGAACACTGCCATTTCATTTCACTGGAAGTGGAAACACCAATCACAAGCACCTCTCTTAATAAGCTGCCTTCATGCTGTGTGCTACTGTGAAAAAGGAAAAGACAAGAAATATCAAGGAAAGCATATATAGGTGTTGTGTTCTCTTTGGCGATAAGAGGCTTACAAAAACTTTGGTTCAGATTCTTATTCTAAGGTCGAATCTGATGGCACACAAAGATCAGGCCACTTTCATAGTGAAAGATGTAAAACTTTTTTTAATTCTCAGATTGTCAGAACACTTCCTTTTAAGTACTATAGCTGTCCTACTTTGTTCTTATCTCACCTCTCTCTCTGATATTTTTCTCTACATCTTTCCTTTGCAAATTGTTCTTCTTGACACTCCAGTCGACTAATCCTAACATCACTTCATTGTTACAAAGTATTCTCAGGTCAGCCCTTGCCTAATCTGTATCTCTCTCTCACGTATAAAATCTCTTTATTTTCAGATTTTAAAATCTCCTAAACCAGGAGTTTTCAAACTTTTTAATGCTAACCAGGGGCCCATATTTTGATACTCTTTTAATACTGTTTTGGATATAAATGGATATAAATTGTCTTAACCTGCAGTACAGTAGTTCAGTACAGAGTGTTTTTTATTTTATTAAATATTACTATATTTTATAAAACATTACTATTTCAGTGTGAGAAACCACTGCAAATGATCCAGCGTGTGAGTGAACTGTACTTAGGAATCAAACGGAATCGTGAAAAATTTCAGACCTTTTTGCAGACCCACTGACAGATTAGTTCAAAAAAATGATTTGGTGTATCTGGCATCACTATGATTCTACACAGCTGACAGAAAAACACACATGACCTGATTGCTGAAATACTGTGTAAAAAAAAAAAGATTCTCAAGTTGGCATACAGTAATATTTATTGACATAATATTTTACTGGGGCACAGCGGTATTTTGCCCCAGTAACAAGGGTCCTAGTGATGCCTCTGATGCCAACAACCACCAAATATGTTTATCCCCTTGTGAGGGACCCTCATCTTAGATTATAAGGAGAGATTTCATGTAAATTAATTTATACTGTGTGGGGAATTTTTTTTTAAATGTGATATTGCAATGACAACAAAATAAAAAAATTGTTAAAGATGTCACTTTGTAAAGAAACACTACACTTCTGCGCACATACCTATAGACTATATGCTCATGACATCACCGTTTTCACAACTTCACGTTTTTGTAGTTAACAAAAAAATTATAATGACATCCTTTTCAAAAATGTGCACTTTGAAGCCCATTTTCAAAAGTTTGTGCTTTCAGACCCCCAAAACGACATTGTCATGTAAATAAGCGGCAAAAACGCATAAAAAGTTTTTCGTATTTAGTTGAAAACAGGGTCATGTAAATGCCCCTGCACATAAAATATACTTATATATATATATATATATATATATATAGTTCAGATAAGCGGCAAAAAAGTTTTTCGTATTTAGTTGAAAACAGGGTCATGTAAATGCCCCTGCACATAAAATACATAAAATAT
>NW_015555763.1:2378995-2404880 GCF_001515605.1 Sinocyclocheilus anshuiensis
AAAAAAATTGTGGGATTTTTTTTTTTTTTTTTTTAATCTGGTTGACTAAAATTTGCTCCAGGCTTTTAAGGATTTTCTTTGAATGCATAGTTTTGTAGGGTGTTTTTTAATGGGTGTTGGTTCAGTTGTTTTGCAATGAGCCAGAGAATAAATCCGTATTAAGTTAGTTTCATGTGTACAGTCACGTCCCATTCTTGAGTTCAAACAGGGTTTTAGGACTCTAGATGTTGCTCTTAATAATGAAACTGCCAAGTACAGTAAAAAACCTAATCTCTATTTTTATAATATATATATATATATATATATATATTTATTTATTATTATTATTAAGAAGAAGACTTGAAATATGTGTTTTGACATTTCTTTTCTTTCTTTTTTTGGAGCTCACCAAAAAAAATAAACCTAGACATTCTGGTTGATAAAATGTGTTCCACAAAAGAAAGAAAGTCATACATACAACATGAGGATAAGTAAATGATGATGGGATTTTCATTTTTAGATGAACTATTCCCTTAATAGCTGTATCTTGCCCAGAATAGTAAATCAAGCTCAAAATCACATATGGTGGAGAGGCTTCCTTACAACTTCATTCTGAGATATTAGAATAGATATTAGATATTAGAATGCAGATCCTGTCTCACTGGCAGGATTTATCTTTTAATTTCTCAGCTGCATTGTTCCACTGTCTCAGTCATTCCCATGGGAATCTCAGCCACAGAATCAGGCAAAGGCATGAGGCAAGACCCAGAAAGCTCTGCGCTTACTATTTATGTCTTTCTGGTTGGAGATGACAGGGAGGCTTTAAACTGCAGAACTTTGGCAGGCTGGGCATTGGGAGTCTTCTCACGTCCATGAGATTCTTTATCTCAGCGTGACACAACTGTCCCCAGTGCTGTGCTAAGAAGGAGAAGAGAGTATCTCTTCTTTTCCACTCTTGTACCTCTTCTACTCTGTTCACATGAGAGCTGGAGTTTTGAGCAACCCAAGGTGTTTGCAGCACAACAGCTTAGACACGTTAAAGAGAGACGGAGGACTAGGATTGTGTAAAGCTGAAAGAGTAGAAACTGATATGGCCCACAGTGACTGAGGAAAATACATGTGACCTTTTAGGACCGCTAGTTAAAATCCAAAATCATTCTGTCATTTACTTCACCTCAAGCACGAAATGTAGGTTTCGACTGCAGTCTGGTTCATTTACATTTCTTGCTGAAGGGTCTAATAAAAAGTGTTTAAATTATGTTCATGATATTTACCAAAGCAGGTGGCTAAGGATACAGAATTACTGCTTTAGGTGCATCATATTTTAATAAACCACATCAGGGCAAGTTATGTGTATGGAATGACACTAAGGATTAATTATTAGAAGCCTAATGAATATAAGCAAATAATTTTCTCAACTGTGATATATGTGTATGACTTTATTTTTTCCTTTTATCAGTTGAACGGAAAAGGAGATGTTTAAAAGAACATTCTTGCTGCTCTTTTCCATACAATGTAAGTGGATTAGGACCATGGGCTGTCAAGCTCAAAAAATTACAAAAAACATCATAAAGCATCATAAAAGTAGTTTATGTTACTCAAACACTGTATTTAAAGTCATCTGAAGTCATATGATAGCTATGTGTGAGAAACAGTCAGAATTTTCATTATTATTCACTAAAAATCTTGCTTGACCGCTGTGGCCACCATTCACTTTCATTGCAGAGAAATAAAACATCTTTGTTTGTGTTCAACAGAAGAAAGTCATGCTGGTTTCAAAACACACAAGGGAGAGTAAATGATAACAACATTTTCATTTTTGGGTTACCTATCTCTTTAAGCATCATAATATGTATTTGGATACAGGATCATAACCACAAGATTCCCCCCATATTTAAATGAGCAGAGAATTTATTTTCTCATTATATATTTGTTCTCCTCTAATGTTTAGTTGGTCTCAGATACACTTGTTAGCTTCACAAAGAATTAGAATAAATAAATATATTAGAATCCTAATTTTAGCATGCAAACACTGCAACCCATTTCCAACATTTAGGGAAAAAAATTAAATGCATCTCAGTAAGCTTAGAAACAGACTCTTGGCTACACAAGCCTCACCATTTTTATGCTTGCTACACTGAAAGGCAACAAATGGAACGGCTTAGAGCTCCAAATCTGCTACAATAGAGACAGTAACCAGTGCAATCACACATTGTGGCACATAGATGTTATCTTTGCTGCCTCTGTCTCTCTCTGACTCACTTTATCTTTCCCTCTCCCTCTCTGAAAGGTGATTCAATTCAGGCCCCACATGCTCTTAAGCGCTTGCTGCTCTGAGACTCAGCGGTCTCTGCCCTTATGCTGCTGTTATGGAAGGGCTGCACTCTCCTGTCCAGGTAGATCAACAGAAACATCACACAGCCACGCTCCATTTAGGTGTAAAACTATAATAGCTATATTTTAGGTGACTCTGAAAAGACAACTCAGTCTAGTGCTAGCAAGACAAAGTGGCATGTTGAATTTTTATAGTAGAACAAAGTCAGTCTGGATGGAAGTGTTTCAGGCCACATGGATTCCCAAGTTGATTTCATTGTCTGATATTTCTATGGAAGAAATTGTTACGAACTGTCATTCAGCATCAGGGAAGAGGACCAAACCTGACTAATATATCTGTCACAGCAGAACACGTTCATTCACAGAGCACACGAGACAAAGGCAAGTGAGAACAGAGTCGCTATGAGCTTTTCAGCTCTAAAATGACATCTCGCACACTGAAAGAACTATATTTGCTTTACAACATTTGTCATGCGACAGTATGTTGGCTACTGTAACGCTGTCACAGTGACAAAGAACTAGTAGATCACTAGGTTGTCATGGGAACTAACATTCATTTGGGACAATGAATTACTCTGATAAAATTGGGCAGAGTGCATTTTTTGGGTTTAGGCTAATGCTATTGATTACGGTGCTTGCAAAGCAGCACTGCATTGATATTCGTAGACATTCTGTTTTGGGATCTTTCTAAACCCTAAGTATTACACTTCTGCAATTAATTCAGCCCAAACCACTTTACATATAGACATTGTTTCATCAGCAATGGGCACTTTTGGCCCTGATGACTCTTAGAAAGTAAGCTCGTTTAAAACATACTTTTCACACTCTCACCCAGAAGAGCTGTGCACAATTGAGCGTGCAAGCTCTTCAAAGTATATTCTATTGACCGTGAGCCTGGATGGACGCATTTGGTGTATGTGCACTACCAAGTGGACCATCTGTTTTTGAGTGCTCAAATCACTTGCATATGCACTGTAGTTGATGAACAGATTATTTTCTTGTGCATCACTCACACTTGTTTGAGTTTCCGTTTTTGCCATATGTGTGTAGATCATTGTTTAGATGTAAATAAAAGCCTAAATTAAATGTTCATCATATAAAGCAATTATATCTGCTCACAAGACTGCTAAATTCATATGGATTTACAGTGCCCTCCACTAATATTGGCACCTTTGGTAAATATGAGCAAAGGTGGCTGTGAAAATAAATCTGCATCATTTATCCTTTTGATCTTTCATTCAAAAACGGCACAAAATTCTTAACATATCATTAAAGTAAAACAATGGAAATTGGGGGGAAATCTAATGAAATAAATGTTTTTCTCTAGTTCACATTGGCCACAATTATCGCAAGTAATTTGTTTTCTCCTATAATACCTGATGAGTTTGGAGAACACCTGACAAGAGATCAGAGACCATTTCTTTAAAAAGAATCACTACAGACCCTTCAGATTCCCAGCTTCATGTTGTTGCTTCTTCTCTTCAGTTCACCCCACTCATTTTCTATAGGGTTCAGGTCAGGGAACTGGGACGGGATTTTTGTGTTGATTTTGATGTTTGTTTTGGATCATTGTTCTGTTGGAAGATCCAACCACGGCACATTATAAGATTTCTAACAGTGGCATTCAGGTTTAGATTTTTTATCTGTTGGTATTTGATAGAATCCATGATGCCATGTATCTGAACAAGATGTCCAGGACCTCCAGCAGAAAAATAGGCCCACAACATTAAAGATCCAGCAGTATATTTAACCGTGCACATGGGGTACTTTTTATCCCTGTTTGCACCAAACCCATCTGGTGGGTTTGCTGCCAAAAATCGCTTTTTTTAGTTTCATCTGACCATAAAAGCCAGTCCTTTTAGAAGTTCCCCTACAAGGTGATGTTTGATATTTTTTAGGCTTTCTGACCACAAGACTCAACTAATCTCTGCAATTCTCCAGCTGTGATCCTTGGAGAGTCTTTGGCCACTCAAACTCTCCTCCTCGCCTTGCATTAGGACAATATAGACTCACATCCTCTTCCAGGCAGATTTGTAGCATCTTTAGTTGATTGGAAATTCTTAATTATTGCCCTGATGGTGGAAATGGGGATTTTCAATGCTTTAGCTATTTTCTTACAGCCACTTTCTATTTTGAGAAGCTCAACAATCTTGTTCTGCACATCAGAACTATTCTTTTACTCCTTGTGATGGATGATTTAGGGAAATTGGCCTTTGTGTTCCTCATATTTATAATCCTGTGGAACAGGAAATCATGGCTGGACGGTTTCATGCTCCTAGTCACCCTGGTGTGCTAAAAAAATGTAAATATGAATGGGAGTATACTTCAGAGATATTTTACTTATAAGAATTTCCAGGGGTGCCAATAATTGTGGCCATCATGCATTGGAGAAAAACATTTATTTCATAATGTGAGCTTCCCCCCACTTTCAGTTGTTTTACTTCAATGATAGGTTAGAATTTTGTTAATTTTTTGAATGAAAGATCAAAAAGATAAACAATGCAGATTTTTTTTCACAACCGCTTTTGCTCATGTTTACCTAGGATGCCAATATTAGTGGAGGGCACTGTATTTTACAGCAATTTTTTGACCTTTTTGTATCTTCTAAGTTTTGGTTACCGGGACAGAAACCTATCAGTTTTCATGAAAAATACTATCTTCATTTGTGTTTTGAAGATTAACCAAACTCTTATGGGTTTGGAATGACATGAAGATGTAAGTTAAATGCATAATGGCTAATTTCATTAGTAGCATTTTATGTATCCTTAATACAAAGTAATATTTCCACACTTTTTGCATTATTTGCAGAATTTTATAATATTCTTTGACGTCTATGTACATTTCCAGCACAGTGTCATTTCCATCACATCTCAATTCATGTATTGTGTTTAATAGCATTCTGTGGTACAAATTATTGACTGGGCACTGCAAAATCCCTTAAGTGACAAAGTTGTTAAAGGAATAGTTCACCCAAAAATGCAAATTTGCTGAAAATTTACTCACCTATTGCTTTCTCCAGCGAAAAGTCATCTTGTCTGAATCAGGGGAGAATTATGCACAGATCAAGCACCGTTTTCAAGTGAAAACAGTTCAGAACAAATATGTTGGTGGATTTTGATATGAGAGGACAACAGAGGATTGGCTGGAGGAAGTGTTATTGTGGATAATGGACATTTTAGCCAAAACTGATTAAAGTTAAAATGCCTTAATGATGGATTTGTTGCTTACAAACATGCAGCTAATCACTTCACAATATGTTAACTGATGGACTGGAATCATGTGGATTACTTATGAAACATTGTGATCTTTTTATCAGCTGTTTGGACTCTCATTCTGACGGCACCCATTCACTGCAGAGGATCTATTGGTGAACAATTGATGTAATGCTAAATTTTTCAAAAATATTTTCCAACAAAGAAACAAACTTGGATGACCTGTGGGTGAGTACATTTTCAGCAAATTTTCATTTCTGGATGAACTATTCCTTTAAGAGCAGATTGTAGGTTAATACAGCCAACCATCTGTGTCAAAGCTGATGAAATATAGCTTTATATATATGGCATATATATATATATATATATATATATATATATGTTTTTTTGGCACCCATTCACTGCAGAGGATCTATTGGTGAACAATTGATGTAATGCTAAATTTTTCAAAAATATTTTCCAACAAAGAAACAAACTTGGATGACCTGTGGGTGAGTACATTTTCAGCAAATTTTCATTTCTGGATGAACTATTCCTTTAAGAGCAGATTGTAGGTTAATACAGCCAACCATCTGTGTCAAAGCTGATGAAATATAGCTTTATATATATGGCATATATATATATATATATATATATATATATATATATATGGTTAATTTATATGGCACGCACTCCGCTAATAGATTCTGAACATAACTGCAGAATAATGAACATTCATCTCCTGTATCAGCATTACATAAACTGTGTTTATTGGAATTGTGTAGGTTTATTATTTCCTTGGGAACAATTCACAAAGTCACCTTCCTTTTAAGAAGAATCTTATGTGGCAGATAAACTCAGTTCTGATTCTGATGTAGTCAACAGTGCACCAGAGGCATATGTGATCACGTATGATCTAGAATGAACAATATAGAATGACAGCTAGCCCTTAAAAGTTCCAGCATATTACAGCACATAGAGCAAGCCAACTCTCTCTAATGAGCACAACCAGACCATCTTAACCATCATTCCACAGTGCTGACGGGCTGTGCATTCAGCATGTTGCCTCATGGGCACCACTGCATTGTTTAAGGCAAGTATCCAGACCTCATAGAGATGCAAAACTCAGAGGAAAGGCTCCCATCCAGCCAACCCCAATCAAATGCTTCACTTCACAAAATGGCCTTGCCAGCTGTCCATGCTGACATTGTGTCAGTAATTAGCCAGCGGGGGCTTGTACTGGCAGGGAGGCAGTTAGCCTGTCTGCCTGCAAATGGAGGCGGTCATGTCACACTCATGAAACCCCAGGGGAGTTTGGAAACATGCAGGTTGAACTTCCATGGCCTGCTGGCACTAGGCTAAGAATGTACCGGTCATACCGACCAATGTCCTGATAATGGACAGACAGGATAATGGAAGGAGTGTAACACTCTGAAAACCCAGTTCAGTTTTTATGCACAGGAAATGAGATCAAGTACAAGTGCCTGCTTTGCCTGCAGCAATCTTGTGTGCCCTGATCAGATCAATAGGAGAGGTCACTTAAAGTCGTCGTAAAATTGACCCTATTTACTTTCTTTTCTGGTCTAATTGTGAACGGATGATCTCTGCACATTATTTCAAAGAAAAAATAATGTTTATCTTCATAATCTTTTCTCAAAATGTAATTATTTTTCAACCAACCAACATGCAAAATCCAATCAAGTTCTGATGGGAAAAAATAAAAAATCCCATCCCACCCTACATTTTTCCCAGTTTGCCTCCAAAATATAACAGAATTAAAATTGGTTGTGAATGCTATTTCACATTGACAGTGCTAGAAATAACGTGGGTTTGGGTTTGCCATTTTATAAGAGTAATTTCTTTCCCGCTTAAATGTCTGTAAATCACTAAAGCAACTTACTAATTTGTATGGGTTCACTGACTACATAAAACAAAGACTCTATCACTGAATAATGAAACTGTGGTCGGAAGGAAATTATTAAGTGACAAAGCATAATCAACAAACATCGACCAACAGACAAGAAAAAAAAGGAGACCTAAAAATGCAAGCATTCATAAAGGAATTATACTGGTGAGCAGTTCTCAGACAGGGAAGTTGTCACAATATTGCAGCAGGCCTAACTATAACGTTTTGAGACAAAGTCCAATTACACAAATGTGTTTTTCTAATATTAGTAATATTTTTGTACTGTATGTGCATATTTTAAAACATTGCAGAAGCAATATTTGTTGGCCAAAACAATGGTTTGATATTTTGTAAGTTACCTGTGTGTTCGTTTACCTGTATCCTTTTTTTTCCCCATGTGCAGTAACAGTAGAAAATGTTCAAGGGCGTTTTTGTAGCTAAGAATATAAGGTATAACGTATGTGCCTAAATAAATCTACTTTGTATTCAAGGCTGAGTGCATGCATGGTCAAGGGTTGAAGGGGTTCGAGGATCCCTCAGGTTGTTTATGTGTCACGTGAGGCGCCTCGGAACACACTGCAGCGCGCGTAAAAAATGCCCGCGGGCTCTAGCCGGTACTGTAAGTGGAAGGACTGGTCGTTTGTAAACCCCTTTAAACCCTTCGAGGTGCTTGAAAGATATTAAGTCAATGACAACAGAAGCAAACCTCAAGACCATTGTTTAAAAGACTCTTGCTCCCTTAATGACATTGTTTGAAAAATCTTGCACCCTTAATGAAGCTGTAGTGTGTGGAGACTGGCTTCTCGAGTCAGTGGGGTTCCCTCATGGAACCGTTCTCGTGACCGTTTTCGTACCGTCAGAAACGGACTTGGAGCGGCACTAAACGTAATGAACAAGGCGTCACATTTGTGAACAAGAATATGCTAAACGAGAGGGGCATTAGTATGTGCAGTTAGACATGTCAGTTAGTTTACAACAGGGAGGAAGGTGGTGTTAGAATTATTTTAATCTAAAAGTGAACTATGAAAATGGCATAATATAACGTAAATGGTGTTATAGAGAAAATATATTTAGGCTATGTTAATTGTCTTTAGCCTAGATTGATTAAAATGATGCCCAGCAGGTGACAAAAGACGAAAGTTTTGATGTAATTTGTGGGTACAATTCTTATGATTAAACGCTCTTAAGTCTCACAGACAGTAGATTGTAGACACGCATATTTATTAATAAACTTGTTTCGATTTGACTCGGTGTTCGGAATGAACGATTCAATGATTCCCTCATATCACAGTTACGCTCACATGGCATAACGATAACCTGCAACGAACGAATCCTTTTGGTGATTTGGATTCAAAAGATTCGAATCACTTGGACGATTCACAACCAACACCACGAGAAGATTCACAGTTCGAATGGTTACTTTTTCAAGGCTTATATCGTATATTAACGAGATTCGCAACAAAAACAACTCAAATAATCTAAAAAAAATACCCTCCTCGTTATTGAACAGTAGTGACTATCATATGTCAAATCCTCGAATTCTGCTTTTCCTCTTTCATTTAACAATATTTAACCGATCGTTTTGCAATCTCACAACACCATTATATTTAGCTAAAAACGCTAGCTGTCCCATGAATTCATGAACGGATACTTCAGCGATAGAAACTGCACTAAAACTCAAAACCCAGAAGCGCCGACATAAATCACAATACTTTTTTTCACACATGCACACATGCACTCAGCCAGCCATTAACTTATTGTACTTCATTCAGTCAGTTCAATTAAGCTGATATTAATTTAGAAAGCACAACGCGCCTTATGTGCTCGCCACAGCTCATTGCACAACGGGTAATTCATGATTTTGACAGGAAACCCTCCCTCATCCGAACAGACCGTTCAGCAGACTGTACCTCTGGCATCCGCTGTCCAAGGTGCTGATCAGCTCTGAGACGAGATTGATGTTTGTGGAGTGATTTAATCCGCATCAAGCGCGCGCTGATGGAAAACAAGAGATGTAGCCTCCAAAAGAAAAGCAATCCCTTGTCAAAACTATTGAAACGCGTGTGCACCCCACCACTGAGAGAGGAAATAGACACGCGTGTGCGGGCCGGTGCTATTCAGTCCGATCCACGTTAGGCTACTCTCTCTTTCTCGCTCGCCCTCTCTCTCCCTCTCTTGAATCAGTGATTCAGTCGCTTCCCTCACCCTCGCAGCAGAGAACATAAGTTATTGGCAATTTGCTTATGTTGGGAGACCGTCAGCCCACTGACTTCCTCCTTTAGTGGACAATGCAAAGGCTAAATGAAACCCCCACCAATATTGTGTGTAGGTTACATGCATTGTAAAAAAAAATAAAATAAATACTTTATAGCTATTCAAAATTAATAAATGCAACGTTTAGAACGGAGCTTCAAATTAGCTCCTTAAAAATAAATAATTTAAAATGAGTCACTGAACAGATCATATAAAAATATATATCTGAATTAATTCCAGAATGCTTATGGATAGAAGGCTACTAAATATCAGTTTTTGCAAGTATTCTAAATAACTAAAAATTGTATATTAAGTAACTGTAAAGTTGTCTTTAAAAAGTTAAAGGCATATTTACACAGTCAAGTTAAGGGTGCTCTGTGCCTGCTCAAAATTCTGTGTAAAGACACAATGCCGCTTAAAAGCCAGACTAAATTATTCCTGCTCTGACCCACCTCAGGCCCTAGTATCAAAGTACTGTATAAAAGTGCAATTGTTGTTTAAATGCATTTATGCCACCTCTGAGCAGCATTAAATGGTCTGTGTAAAGACACCTAAATGCCACTTCTGACGTGCTTCCATGCCACCTGTGCAGTGTAAATTTAACACAAGTTAAGGCTTGTCTTTGCCAGCACAAAATTCAGTGTAAAGATGCAATGCCGGATAAAAAAACAGACTAAATTATGAGTGCTCTGACCCATCTCAGCACCTAGTATGAAAGTATGCAGTTGTAATTGCTGTGTAAATGCATTTATGCCACTTCTGAGCAGCATCAATCAAGCTGTGGAAAGACATTTAAATACCACTTCAGAAGCGCTTCTGTGCCACTTTTGCAGTGTAAATTTGGCATTAGAAGATGTATCAGCTTATTTAATTTAAATCAGTCCCTTTACATGGTTTACATGGTTTTAACTCGATCAGTACTGTGTACTTCATGTCATGTTTTCTAAATGAGAAATATATGTGACCCTGGACCACAAAACCAGTCATAAGGGTCAATTTTTCAAAATTGAGATTTATACATCATCTGAAAGCTGAATAAATAGCTTTCCATTGATGTATGGTTTGTTAGGATAGGACAATATTTGGCTGAGATACAACTATTTGAAAATCTGGAATCTGAGGGTGCAAAAAAATCAAAATATTGAGAAAATCGCCTTTAAAGTTGTCCAAATTAAGTTCTTAGCAATGCATATTACTAATCAAAAATTAAGTTTTGATATATTTACAGTAGGAAATTTACAAAATATCTTCATGGAACATGATCTTTACTTAATGTCCTAATGATTTTTGGCATAAAAGAAAAATCAATAATTTTGACCCATACAATGTATTTTTGGCTATTGCTACAAATATAGGCTACCCCAGCGACTTAAGACTCCTTTTGTGGTCCAGGGTCACATATGTCATTGAAACAAAGTGATTATTATTTTAGACTACTGACAACAATACATGAACACTTGTCATATGAAACTAACACTCATTAAATACCGTAACATGCCACATGATTAGGTTCTCAACAAGGGAACAATCAAATAACTGATAATTTTAAGAAGAGCAAATGCATCCTGACATCACCAAAATTGTGATGTACTAAATGTGACTAAATCAACAACAACAGTGTAAATGAAACTGGCAAAAGGTCAAATAATCAAACAACTGCAATTATTTACAACCCAAAGCATGCTGGGAAAATGGTAAATTGGACTGAATGATAAAACTTGATTTGAAGCTAAATGTGTGTTTAGACAGGAAATGCTAGTAAATTAAAAACAGCTCCATGTTAATTGCATTTATTTAGTAATTAATCACACAGAAATGTTACATTCTTCACAGCAAAATGAATAGATATGAATCAAACATTTTAATTAAACATTTCTTTAATTTACTCATTATGGTCAAAAATATTTAATAACAAAAATTGTTTATAGGTTATGTAATTTTCAGAAGCACAGCAACATTTTACATTGTGTGCCTGAAACAGCTATTTCATGATCATTAGCTGGAGTATTTTGGCTCAGTTTCTCTGGAAATTAGGCATAGCTGCAGGACAGCGATTACATCAAAAAATGATTTTAGTCCTTTAAACATATTGTGATTATTATTTTTTTTAACAATTTTTATGAGTCAGCCATGATAATACAGACACCTGGCAACTTTGAAAGATCTGATTCTGCCTGCATCTTAAATATAGCATTTCCCCGAGACATCCCATGAACATAAAATAATCACAACATTCCTTTCTTAGCGTATCATTGTACACAATTCTCTTTTCCTTATGAATTGTTCAAACACAACTAATTGCACTTGTGTTAAGAAATAAATGAATATTGTATCATGTTTTGGCACACATGGACAAAAGAAAGACTCGGAAATGAAGTAACCCAAGAGACAAAGAGATCCCACTCCCAGGTTTTCCTAGAGAATCTCCACACAGAGAAGAATCATGACACTAGCACATTTGCAACAAAACCCGCTCTAATGAACCTTCTCACCAACAAAATGAATGTAAACGCTACACATGCAGGATTGCCCATATGTAGAAGCATCCATAAGAGAGAATACCCAACACTGCGACTTGAAGGCCTCCTTATAGTATAATAGAAGAAAATGCATTAGTTTTGAGGTTCTGCCAAAGAGAAAAGTGCACAAAGCTCTTCACAACCAAGAAAAAGTGAGCAAAGAAAGAGAAATCAAGAACAAAGGAGAGAGAGAGTTGTCTTTCTAGCCCAAGTTCAATTCAATATTGAACCACCTAACCACATACTCCCTCATTAGGCGGCATCCTGACTGACAGACATTTATTGGAAGAGTGTTGGACTGTTGTTGGGCTGGCAGCTTTTAGGACATATAGTTTTAATTTAAACATCACTCCGATTTCACATGCTCGGCTTCCCTTTCGCTTGCTATCCCTGTAGCAGTCTGATACCGTGTGGCTCGCGCACCACCTCTCATTAGCCCTCTAGAGCTCGGCCAAACTAATTAGCAGTGTGCTGAGAAGTTCATGTGGGCGTTAACATCTTCATTTGCTACTAAAATCAGTGGCCTTGTTAGTTCTGGTTGCTGCGGGGTGAAATAATGTCTCTATTGATTTAGGAATTTAAATGGCTCACTGTTGCTTAGAATATATTATATTGTTCATATGAACAATAAGCGTGTATATCACACCTAAGTAAAAGAATAAACCATTTAGATTCACTCTGTCACATTCTCAATCTGGTTTTTGCAGTTTAGTATCTGAGTGATTCATTTCTGGAGTGGGTAAACTTGTATTCCCTCTTGTGCATTCTTGCTGTGAAGAGTGATATATTCTTTTGCACTGCGGAGAAACTCAAGGCCGAAAGGCATTTGAAAGGCAATGAAGGAAAACAGTCCTTTCAGAAAACCTGCTTGGATATCAAATGCAGATTTACTCCCAAATGCAGATTCACTTCCTACAACACCTTTCTTTTAAAAATATAGATAGCTGGGTTCTTGTTTATTCTTTTTCTAATGAACAAGTAATGGCCTGCTGTTCTGAGAGCGATTCTTTTGCCCTCACTCACAGAATGCTAAAAGGCTCTGTGGCTGTGAATTCTCAGATAGATCAAATCTCTGATGGCTTTTGATGTTTTCTGCTTTTTTTTCTTTCTGTCTGTGTGTGTGTGGATCAAAATATATGACAAGGAGATTGTTAGTGAAGCAAGTGTTGGTATGCTTGTGCTGGCCTGTGTGCATATGTCCAGCAAATTAAAAAAGCACAACACTAAATGATTTCTCCTTCCTTCAGGCCCTCTCTGATGCCCCTCTTCTTGTTCTCTTTCATGCAAGGAGCTGAGAGATATGCAGCACTCTTTACCATATCAAAGACTAGCTCTGGCCCTCTCTGCATCTCAGACGAGGTTCACAAATAGACAAAAGGATTGAATAATCTTAGCCTACTCTTTTGACTGTCCTATAAAATGTTTTTTGTTTGCTTTCTAGGTATTCAGATTTCTGTAGTATGCCACATGGGGCATACTACACATTTTCTGTGGTAATTCTGCCATTGTTTCCTTTGTATTTTATTTTATGTTTTGTATTTTAGGAATAGCCAACTTAATTCAAAATTGACAAAAGCACCATAAAATGTTTTCCTGACAGACTGTGAGTCTGTGCTATGGAAAACTGACTGTATCTTTGTGAGTGAGTCATTGAAGCATTAATTCAAACAAATTGTTCAAACAATGACTTATTTAGGTACAAAATAAATGACTGGCTGAATTCAGAATGGCATACAGCTTTTATTTTAACATATCTCTTTATGGCAGGAATAGAAGAGTAGTATGCTAGTATGGGGTTCTGAATTATCTCACTGTCATTATGAGTGAGTCATTGAATTATTCACTCAACTAATTCATTTAAGCTCAATGCTGGCACAATAAGACACAATGGTTGAATATGCTTTGGTTTCTTTAGATCAGATTTCGCTGGCAGAGCAAAGTGTCAATATTGTGTTGACTGTTAATTTGAAGTTATTTCAATTTATTTACCTATTGTTTAAAGTCAATACTACATTCACAATTGGATGGCAGAAACAGCATACTAGCATACTTATCTTATTTTACTATGTACTATATATGGCATGAATATGCAGTTCTTAGTTTTGCTGTTATTATGAGTAAGTCATTGAAATATTCACTCAGCCGATTTAAGCACAATGATTCTTCCATAGGCTAAACACCACTACTGCATTGTTCGGAGATGCAACAGTTGAATTTGCTTTGGCTTTGTTTAGATCTGTTTTCGTTGGTGGAGGAAAGTGTCAATACTGTGTCAAAAATTTTACTTAATTTAAAATGAATTACTTCTTGTTTAGAGGCAATCACACTTGCAATTGTACGTTGGTCTGAAAATAGCACTGATATCCAGATCAACAACAGTGCTGCTTGTGTGATATTGGTATTGCAACTATTAGTTATATTGCAACTACAGTTATAACTAGTTGTATTGCAACTATATTCAGTTCCTTCCTACAGGCAATACAAGTGGTTACCTGGAGCCCCAACATGCCTGGGGGGCCCCGCAGGGAGCTATACATATATAGTACAATCACTGCCAAATAAACATTCTTTGTTCTCCATTGACAAAAAACGGGCACACAGGCAACACAATATACTACTTGAACAAGCAGACATGCATGGACCTCATCCTTTAACATCAACCACAGTTACAGTGACAACCAAAAATAACGCTAAGCATAAAATAAGCTCTCAATAACCAAATGAATTCAATCACCAAGCAACAGTAAACACAGCAACAGTATAAGCAGTAAACAGTGAAACAAAAAAGAAATATTGGTAATCTGCATAATTTATTCATATTGTGTGGCATGGCTGGTATATGGAGTACAGTATTATCCACACATTTCAAACTTTCCTCAAAAGTGCTCAAGTTTATTTAATACAAAAATTCACAGAATAAGTCACATAAATTATTACTTTGCGGCTATTTGAGATGCTTTCTGTGTTTAAAGCAGGTTTGGATGGCAGCACTTCGGTTTCCAAAGGCCTGTTACGTTTCTTCAAGAATAATCTGGGCAATGAATTCAAAAAGTGTCAACATAAAGACCAGTGAAAAAAAAAAGAAAGAGCAAAAATGTGGTCAATTAATCTCTATATTAACCAAACTAACTTGTCTACTAAAGATATGCTCTCTGTGAAGTATGTATATGTAGTCTTTACTTATATTTGCATGGTTTTCACTGCTTTTTAATTACAGTGTGCTGTTTAGTGAATTTGTTTCAATGCAGTTGTAATGGTTATGGTTTGTTGTAGTTATATGGTTTTAATATTATGGGGCCCATTTTTATTATTTTGCCTGGGGCCCCAAACCTATGGGCTGGCAATGACTATATTATCATATTTAAATATAAAGATAATAAAACATTATTTTATTGATTTGAAGACAGAAGACAGTACAGGAACATTCAACCTAATCATAAGATACAATATGTGAAAAAAAAAGTGACATTTTGTGGTGACTTTTGTTATGAGACAGCCCTGTGCTTTTTGTGTGTACAGATTGACTTACTCATAATGACTCACAACACCCTTTGCATGGTTCTCTCCAAATATTTTCACTGTGCTAGTGACCATTCTACCAAAACTAATGTCTAGGCGAAAGTGATATTTCACATCAGGGACCATTATACTTGGACTGTGAGAGGAGAAACAGTAGCAGAAAAAAAAGTTATGCCCTCTTAAATGATCGAATTGCCTTTCTCTTTTCTCATGGATGCACTCATCACTCCTGATATTGCCTCTGCCATCATCGTGTGATAAGTTCTGGTTTCACTCAGCCACTCTGCTGGAATGCGGTAATTGTCTCTCGCCGGCCTGTATTCTGTGTACAGAGTGCTGTTTTGCAATTCTGATTTGAAGAGGCCACTCAGCAGCATCCTTCTTCCAAAAAGAGTCCTTTAGAGTCAGTAGATACAGTATAATTCTGTTGGTTTTTGTATCAAGATAAATTGTATGTATTAAGCGGAGATCATACAGTTCATACAATGCAAATTTAACTCCCTCAAAGAACTGTCATTATCACTTAACACAAATAATAAAAATCTATGAGCATTCAAATCCTGTCTCTCTCACTCTCTAACACATTCAGAAGCAAAAACAAACACACACATTTAAATGTGGAAGTGACAGGCTTGTTAGTGATAAAAGGGAAGATAAAAACATCCACACACACACACCCTACTCATCTGATGTTGTGCCATAGCTGGATGGTTATAAGGATCAAGGCTGTTAAAAAAATAGGCTGCAGATACTGTCCAGTGCTGGAGTCACCTAAAAAAACATGACTGAGAGTGCAGTAATATATTACCCCCATTGTGTTTAAAAGAGCAGATGACAGCAAGTTAAACAGACACAGAATATGCCTAATTCGATTTTAACAAATGACTAATTTCAAACAGGTTTCCTGGACAGTGGACACTCCCCCTGTCTGGTATTGTTCAAAGAAACACATATAGCCCCACCCCCAACTCACATCATTGGTTGAGCCAGTGTAGCTGTTGTCAGGCAGATTGGAATACTCTAACAAACTTGCAATGTTTTGATAGCCAGCAGCATAGTGTTTGCACTTTTCAGGGAAAACTACTTAGAAACTGCTAACTTGTTTTTATATTAAACTGGGATATGAGAGAGTACGTTAACACTAAAAAACTACACACATGATTAATCATTTTAATTTAATTAATTGCGACGTTCTAGCAGATTTCTTCCCTGACTGTGACTGTAGTCCTCTGATAAGGACAGTTTCAGAAAAATCAAGATGCTCTGTTGATAGTACAAAACTGATGCAGATATTGACAGCAGCTATCACTGTGATCTGTGATATTCATCAGCTCAAGCTGTAAACACAAGGCTGAGGCAGTCCTTTTTTTGGAAAGGACATCCTTTGTAAGTTAAACTTTAGAGAGACTGTGAGGAACACACAGTAATGTGGAGTTGAGAAAATTGGGAGTTTTTTGACATGAGTCATCTGAATGCTTAAAAAGACCAGCCTTGAATTTTTATACATTTAATTCAGTTAACATTTAAAATGTGTCTTAAAGATTTCATGCAGTACTAGCAATGTATATAGAGGGTGTGATGGAATTATACATAAAACTCTTGATAAATCATTTATTAAAACAAATATCAAAGTTTGTCTTCAAAAGCAATATGTAAAAGGGTAGTTTACTAAAAAATAAAAAGTCATTATTTACTCACCCATATGTAATTCCATATTTCTTTCTTCCAGGGGACACAAAAGGAAATGTCCAGGTTGTTCTTTTATATACAACAATGATGGATTGTAACTAGACCTCTCAAGCTCCAAATAATGACGAAAAAGCACGATAAAGTACTTTAAGAGGGAGGCATGATCCAATGGATTTTGACATTATTTAAAGGGATACTCCACCCTAAATTGAAAGTTCTCCCACCATTTACTCACCCTTACAAGGTCCCAGATGTATATGATTTTCTTTCTTCTGTTAAACACAAACTGAGATTTTTAGAAAAAGAAACCATCTCTTTGAGTCCATATAATGCAAGTGGAAACTAACCCAAAAGTTGACAAAGACCACATAAAATGAACACAATGGTAATCCATACGACCCCAGTTGATGAATCATGGTCAATATGTTTTAACCAATAAACCATCATTTCTAGGCAACTGTCAAATGTGCGTTTGCTTGAAGTAAATGTCAACAAGCCTAATGTAATTCATATACATCTGTGACAGCATGAATGCGAGTAAATGATGAGAGAATTTACATTTTTGGGTGGAGTATCCTGTTAACATCACTTTTATGTTACTTTTGTGTTTGTTTGTTTTTTGTGTCCTTTTTGACAACCTCAGCAACTTTTATGCAAAAGAGCAACTTTGACATTATGGCTAAATAACTCAATTTTATGTTCCATGAAACTACTTCCATTATCCACTATCCCTTTAAAGTGCTCAAAAAGCGCTGGTCAATTGAGTTATTTGCTTTTGAAACAACAGATATAGGTACAAAAATATCAGCATTCCACAATGCAATCAGAGTGACGGTTCTGCATCGCTTCTGTGCATAGGTGCGAATAAGTAGGTGGTGTAAAAGTCAAGTCGAGACTGGTAAAGACAAAATCCACCATCACAGAGGCACTAATCTCTCAGTTTGTGAATAGACAAATGCTGTCACCTACAAAGACACACTAGGATACCTCATACAAACACAGTGCACATAATAAAAAAAACATTACAATCCCTCCCTCTGTCCTCTTCCTCACTACTAGGGGGAAGGTACGAGGGCTCCGGGTGATAAATGGGACTTCGGCACTACTGAGATACCATCTGCCCCAGAGAACACCTCTTGCTGTAAGAGCTTCACCAGCCCTGAGGAAGGGGAGAGCATGACGGATTTATAGACCTGCAAAAGTGCTGACCTTTCATTTCTGCACGGCCGGCCGCACCATGTCACCGCCACCATGGCCACATCACACTATTGTGACCCTCGTAGCATGAGCAGGTCAAGCCATTACTGTACTGTGCGTCAAAATGTACATATAAATGTATTTGAAGGGAAATACCGCTCAGTTATTTGTCAGCATGCAGGAGGAGGATGGTGGGAGTTTGAGCATCTGCTGAGAGTTTGTTTGTTTGTCTCCACTGCTGGCTTGGGGTCATCACTCCATCACTGATCCTCGTTGTTATTCAGCTGTGTGTGTTCTCCGCTGTAGGCATGAAATGTGAGGTTTGGGGTTCGGTTTGCCAGGGCGCCTGGATTGCAGAAGCAATGAGAGCAACTCCCTTTGTGCTGTCACTCATTACGCTTTCACTGTCTTTGCCTGAAACACACAGATATAATTTGAGATGGGGGAGGTCAAAGCAAAGACAGCAGGATGGAGAAGAGCGCCGGCACGTCCCTGACAGACCGGACAGATGTTTCTAAAGCGATATGCACACGCTGCAAAATGCTATCTGTCCGATCTGGAAAGTCTCCGTCGCTGAGAATTAGTCAGGCTGATTACCCCTGTCAAAGACGTGCCCCTAAAGAGAGCTAATTGATAAATGAGAACATCTGATGGATGTAATGGCGAATGGGTCATATCAGAGGAAGGCTGATCTAATTGGACAGAAATGCTGAGGCATGCTTTCTTTTGAGGACCTGTCACTCCCGGCTGTAATGAGGAAAGGAACCAATCTTGCAGATGCCGAGCACTGGCGGGTTTGTCCGGCTCACACTTTAGATATCACACAGCTGCAATCGTCACGTTTCTGCTTTTAACACTCAGCATCTCTGCAAGCTCCATCCCTCTTTGATTGTAACCAAGCTTCTCGAGTTGACAGATGTGTGTAGTATAAATTAATGTGAATGTATATCATTCGTCTGTAAGCAGATTGCAGGGGCCACAATCATTAGCCCAAGAAAAATATGCCCATTGGTGCTCATTTTGGATCAAACAATTGGTCTTAAAGGGATAGTTCACCCATTAAATGAAATTCTGTCAATATTTACTTACCCTCATGTTGTTCCAGACCTGTATGGCTTTATTTATTCTGTGGAACACAAAAGGTGATATTTTTAAGAATATGCTTGCTGCTTTCAATACAGTGAAGGTAAAACTGTATTGAAAAAAAAAAAGCTTTGTAGAAGATCCACACAACTTGCATTATATTTCAATTCTGAAATCATTTGAGTGAGGAACAGACTGAAATTTAATTTCTTGTTCAGTGGAAATCTTGACATCTGCATTAGTTTTCCTAGTTTCCATATTTTTTGCTTTTCTCAATTCTCAATGAATCATTTGATTCAGTTCACAAAACTAATTTGAATGATTTGTTCATGAATCGGCCTGATTCTAGCTCAACACAGAGCACATTTTTGCATTCCACCACACTGCTTTTTCATTGTTTTTCTATGTAAGAATGCACTAGATGTGCATCTTTGACTGCTGCTTTTGACAGAGTCTTCTGCAGTCACACACATCACACAGCAATCTAAAAATGTGGCTCTCAAGATAACACAAGTTCAACTCTTAAAAAACATGTCTCGAGACTTTGCATTTTTTTCGTTACACTGCCCTGCCTGTCATATTTTTAAATGCAATAACGTGTTCTGTGTGAATGGCCCCTTGTGGTGCTTCTGTGTCCTTTTTGAAGCTTAAAAGTCAATCATTATAATTCATTATAATTGCATGGAGAAGACCACCATATTTTTCACTAGTATTTTTCCTTTGGTGTTCCAAAGAATAAAGTAAGTCATACAGGTTTGGAACGACATGAGGGTGAATAAATGATGACAGAATGTTCATTTTGGCTGAGCTATCCCTTTAATCAAAAAGAACAAAGCAACTGAAATGGTCTTAGATCTAACCAATAGAAATGAGGAGAAAAGGTGAATGGTAGGTTCTTAGACGCAATCCTAAAATTCAGGGGAAATATGTGTGTTTTTTGGGGTGGGGGGTGGGGGCATCTGCCTGGCTATTGGCTAATGAATTTTAAATTGTTTTTGTAACAATCGCCAAGTAGTCTTTAATGATTTGCTGAAAAGCATGTAAGTAGGTGCTAGCCATAATGAGGGTTGTTCATACCGCTGTTCTTTGGTCCAAAAACAGCTAGATGCAGTGTATTTGAAAAAATGCAGTTGTCTCGAGACATTTAAAAAAAGTCCTTGACTTTAAAACTACTTTTAACTTGACATGGCATCTTAAAAAACCCACATACTGTTTGTGCAGTTGCTCTACTGTTGAGGTTTTTTTTTTCTTTGTGCCAACAGAAACGCAAAATGTAAGGATTATCACCCAGAAAAGTGAAGCCAAATGTGGAAATTTATGTAAGTAATAAGGATTGCTACGCCACTGCTAAAGTTGATTAAATGAGGAAAACGAAGAGATACTCTGAGCGTTCAATCCGTTGCTATGCTAGCTATAGGCTCATTAAATTGGGCCATATTTTTGGAACTCAGCCACTTTTAATCTTATTACCATGTGCAGCATATGGAATAAAGCAAATAGATGTTGAGGAATTATCTTTGTCCACAATTCCAGCTCTTTTTCTCCTCTTCTCTCTCTGTTAATTAAATGTGCTAATGACCTGGCAGGAGACAATGGCTCCCTGGCACAGAAGCTGTACAAAATGACTACAATAGAAAAACAGCGTGGTTCTGAATGCATTCCAACTTTTTTCCACATGCCAAACTATAAACATACTGAATAGCATATACTAACATACTACTGCTGGAGTATATAGTCTGTATGCAAAATGTCTGCATGCACAGAATATATATATATATATATATATATATAATTAGATACTATTTCTAAATATTATTTTAATATTGTTTAAAATTATATTTTATTTCCAGTAAAATTACATAGATCCTGATGAGGTAATGTTGAAAGCTTGAAAGATGTACGTAAGATGTGAATGTCTGTGTAAAATATTTAGCATGGAATAATGCCTATTGGTACTATTTAAAAAAAAGGCAGTTTACAGTGCATTCAGTGCATCACTGAGAAATGGTAAGCTAGTATTCCATTCTACACACAGCCTTTCTGACATTTTCATTAGGGAGGAAAAGGTTCCCTGGTTTTTCTGAGAAGTGATGGATTGCATGTGAGAGGAGTTTGAGCTGATGGCATTTTGCCTTCCGTGGTTTACACCTCTCACTCATTCATGAAGGTTTTTAGGTGTAATATGGTTTGTTTTACTTGTCTCAGAGGTTTTTTTTCTTCTTCTCCGAGTCAGCACAAACACGTGGTTTGGAATCCCTCTCATATGCGAGTCTGAGGAAAAGGATCATAAGTTACCATGGCAACACCTCATAATATGGAGCCACTGGATGCAGATGTGGCCAGCATCTATAGTCTTCCCTCTGGATAGAGCTTGTGTGTGTGTTCGGCAGAAAGTCTCTTAAAGTGCATCACCAATCTGAAATCTTCACAATGGGCTGTTATTATCAGCTTTTTTCTTCTTCCCGTAGGCTGAACTGGAACCTGTGCGGCTTATTAATTGAAGTGGCATCATCTCAGCCACATTTAACAGGGATCTCTGTATAGCCCAATTACTGTACGTTGCCATTTTCCCACACATAAGACATGGTCCCCAAACCCCTGGAGAAGTCTGTGACTGAGCTGATTTAAGTGCTGAAATCATGAGCCTGCCCTTGAAGAGCTGCAGCATCATATGGATACTTACAGACCGGAATGAATATTTGAAAACTTACTGCTGTATTTTCCCCTGAAAGGCTTCAGCTCAGCTTAGACTGAAATTTCAGTTTTTATATCCATATCTAAGGGTATGTGTGGATATCAAAATTCAGTTGCATCACTTTTTAGTGGTATTTGCTAAGGCAAGCGTCCCTATTTCTATCGTACATTCTTAAGGTTAGGGTTTTGAATAAATGCTTACCCTCAAGTATTAAACTTTGATAACTCAAATTGTGGAGCTTGTTAAAGAGACTTCTCAAGGAGACTATACATTTTTTTGTACAATTCTCACCATAAATAAGCCCAAAATCCTATAGACTTATATTGAAAGAATGACCTAAGCCATATGTAGGAGCTAGAATATTATAGAGGCTCTTTTGAAAAGTAACAACCTAAAAACCACCCAGGGCAGTTTCTTTGCTGGAATCAAATAAAACCAACAATGTTTTTGTCTAAACTGTTTCTTCCTCTGCACCAGAATGCATTTCACTGCCATTTCTCGTGGAAAACAGAATCCATCATGAGCCTGAAGGGTGCAGCCTTGGTAAAGAAGAGCCTTTGCGGTGAGATGATGCCAACATATTTTTCTGTTCGGTGTGTGGTTTGTCAGTGACATGGACAAGAGGATGGGGCAGTGCTGGAGAGCCTATTAGTATTTGTAATTAGTGAGAGTGAAGCCTAAGTATTCACCAATTAGACAACTGATATCCAATTACAGCGAGGTTGCAAGTAAGCACAGTCATGTCTTATTCTTCATGAGAGCAAAAGCCATAATTAACAAAGAGAACCCTGCCTCTCCATGGAAATCTTTCCTGATCATGATGCTCATTTTTATTTTAACAGGTGGATGGGATAAATAAATTTCAAGCACTTTGTTGTATCACTTTAGAAATTAAAGATTTGTTTTCTTTAATTAATTATGTGTCCATGCTTTCAGGATGAATTTTCTGTAGTTTTAATTCTCAGTTGCAGCATTTTTGTCAGTGATCTATATTCTTGCTCTGTTAAACGAATGCTAAGAGGGGAATTCACCAAGAACTGATAGCTCTGTTTATTTGCACATACTCTGCATTGTTTTGAAAAACTGAATAATTATTTTCACACACACACACACACACACACACACACACACACACACACACACACACACATATATATATATATGTGTGTGTGTGTGTGTGTGTGTGAGTCATGCAAAAAAATTACTCATTAAAAAAGGCTAAGTGATATTAGATATTTACAATTTATCTTGAATTAAGTTATAAATAATGCTTAAAATCTTCTCTAATGCTGCAAAACTTAAAGTCACGATAATTGGTTCTAATTGGCTGGGTAATTGGTTCTATCCACCAGTTGTTGATTGGATTTTGAGATTTCAAAATTAAAACTTATTGGGTCAAAAATAAATAAATAAAAATAAAGCATATGCACAGATGAATCGTTCAAAATAAGGCCAATTACATGCATTTAAAAAACATAAAGGATGAATTTTCACTTTAAACAGTGCTTTCATTCACATTCTGTCTACCTCACTTTCTCTCTCCTGCAGTACTGTGAAACTCTCCTGTCATGTCTCGCTGTGTGTTGGAAATGGCAGGTGAAGCAGCTGAGCTTGTTCTGCAATGCTGTTCCTGTCAGTACTGTGGCCCCAAGAAAGACGTACGAGCTCAGAGGTGTGTTTGCCTTGCTGGGCGCATCCAGCTGTCACTGGTTGGCCTACAAACTGCTCTATCATCGCCCCAGCAGCCTGGAGGTTAGGTCATTTGCTCAGGATGATCACTACAGCCGTGAAGGGACCAGCTGCCCAAACACTTACAAACAGCATTTTTCATGGCACAATTCTGTGATCTGCTACTGGGGTTTTCCTATAAGAAAGAGGTGGATGAAATTACACACACTCCAACAAGTAATTTACTCTTCCACTTCTTTTTTTTTTGTTGCACATTTAAAGGGATAGTACACATACACAATACATGGAAATTTGTCATTTACTCACCCTCATGTCGATGCATAAATTATTTTCATTATTGTTTTTTTTTTATTGTTTTGGCTGATGTGTTTCATATAATGAATGTAATGGAGACAGAAACCACTTTATTATTTTATATTTTATTATAATAAAAACTACTATTTAATTTAATTTTTTCCATTAAAAATATTTAAAAACAAAATAAACAAAATGCATTTTCATAATTGACAAAATATATTAATTTAAATATAAGATATCTCTAATCAAGTAAGGACAAGTAATATTTAAATATTTTTACTGTAAAACAAGAAAAATCTGTAAAACATAAAAGCAATCCATTAGAGCCTGCATGACTCGACTACACATTTTACTAGTCGATTAGTCATCCAGAAAAGTTGCCGACTAGTCAGCAGGCCAGTGTTTACCTTATGTAAATGAAAAAAAATGCCATGCAGCATCAGCGGTCTTTGCTGTTTCTGTCAAATCCAGCAGTGTGTGAACAGAGAGTGTAGCTAAAATGATGTGGGTGCTGCCTGCATCAAATATGTACCATTCGCTTATAGTTCCTGTCAGCCTCTGGGTGACACTTGGTTATTATCAGGGCGGTTTACAAGAATTTTGGCTTGTATACGAACACTCAAAAACACCATCTCAGGAGTGCACAGCACATGGCAGAGGCTTCAGCTTTGTCTTAAAATTGTCATTTAATTCAACCAGTTACATGTTTTTTCCTTGCAATGCAGTCAAGCAAAAATAAATTCTTAAAATATACCCTGAATGATCTCCCAAAAAGTGAGTGGGAAATGCCCCCAGTTATAATGGTTTCTACACCCCAGACTGAATTCATCGTATTCATGACAATTTTATGGACTAGTCAGTGAAATATATAGTCAATAAGACTTCTGCGCTATATTCCAGGGGTGGGCAATATACCACTAGACATGATAAAACGGTAGGAATATGTCAGACTGTAGAGATTTTGGATTATCGTCTCTATTAAGCTCACATGATGTTGTAGTGCTGCACATCACAAGTTTATCATTTGCATTTGTTTTTAAGCTTTGCGGTTTTAAATCAAGTGATTTTAAACCATTCAAGCACAATAAGCTGCAAAAGAGATCTTAATTTGGTATGTACACATTGTCTAATTTCTGAACTAACTTCTTTTTGGTGGCTTATTGCACTTGAACCACACACTTATGTGTCAAAATGTCCGTCTTGGTGAGTATTCACATGAACAGTTGGTTAAAAAAAAAAAGAAAAAAAAAAGTGAAAAGTGACGTGACATGTGGCCAAGTATGGTTACCCATACTAGGAATTAGTGCTCTGCATTTAACCCATCCTTAGTGCACACACACAGCAGTGAACATACACACCGTGAACACACACCCGGAGCAGTGGGCAGCCATTTATGCTGCGGCGCCCGGGGAGCAGTTGGGGTTCGGTGCCTTGCTCAAGGGCACCTCAGTCGTGGTATTGAAGGTGGGAGAGAGCACTGTACATTCACTCCCCCCACCTACAATCCCTGCCAGTACGAGACTCGAACCCACAA
>NW_015555763.1:2405168-2405427 GCF_001515605.1 Sinocyclocheilus anshuiensis
CAGTACGAGACTCGAACCCACAACCTTTGGGTTACGAGTCCGACTCTCTAACCATTAGGCCACGACTTTCCATTATGTCTTATCGTGAATGCAAACAGCTGGGACTGAATGTGTGTTAGTATATTGGACCTGTGCATTAGGTCTTAAAGTGACAGCAGCCTAATAGGGCTGTGCGATTTGGGGGAAAATATCAAATGGCGATTTTTTTGACAGATATTGCGATTGCGATTTGATTTGCGATTTTAAATTTGCAAAGTCA
>NW_015555763.1:2405794-2406096 GCF_001515605.1 Sinocyclocheilus anshuiensis
ACATATGCTGTTCATAGGGGACGTATTGTATTAGCCCTACAGTTACAGCATGAAATGCATGAAATACCTTACTATTAGAAATAGTATTTAAACCTTACTATTAACATTTTTACATAACATTTATTTCATTTATTTAACAATTCGGACTTTTTTTCTCGCAAATGCAAGTTTATATCTCCTAATTCGGACTTTATAACTCGATTTAACTCAAAAATAGTGAGTTTGTCAAATCTGAGGGAAAAAAGCCAGAAGAGCCGAGGGGAAAAGAGAGAATGACGAGTTGTTTTTCCTTATTAGAATTG
>NW_015555763.1:2407946-2408242 GCF_001515605.1 Sinocyclocheilus anshuiensis
TTCAGCAGGCAAGATTATAATGGTATAACTACTTTTACAGAATTAACTTAATTACTGAATTTCACAGAAAATATTTTTTTATTTTTTTATAAATGAACTGTATTTCTTAAGTCAATTATTAAAGTATTACATATGTTACATAGGCTGATTTATTCATTTTAAGTATCTGGGATTTTAAGAACAAGTGGAAAACGTGCTGAATGTTTAATTTCATCCAAGTGAAATTAGCAAGCAGTTAGACTGAATTTACATTCGTTTTAAACGCGGAGCCAGGCGCGAGTCGACACAGGTTGCGC
>NW_015555763.1:2408863-2414387 GCF_001515605.1 Sinocyclocheilus anshuiensis
GGGCAGAGAGGAGCGAGTATGAGAAGCATTCACAGACACAGGCTGTGTGTGCGCTCTTCTGAATTGGGAATAGTGAACATGCATCATAAACTTATTTCAAATTAATCTGTTGGGGAGATAAAATGTGTAAGATAACGTTCACGTACTAACAAAAACATCTAAGAATGTAACGTTATCTTTTATTCTCCAGTACTGAAAACAGAACCGATAAGGGAGCTTTTGGAAATTACCTTTTTTGTTCGTTGTCTGTCATTTCGAAGCTTAAATTGCATAAGTTTTTCTTTAGTATTAATTTGCCTAACTATCGATCTGACCCAGTAGACGCCATAATCCCACTGTGTCTCTCTCCCGCTTTCTGTTTTTTTTTTAATTAATTAATTAATTTATTTAAATGGTGGGTGTTTACACAGTTGGCTAGAGCAGTGCTGATTGGGGAGAACGGAGGTGCGCTCACTCTGTTGGTTAGTAAGACTGCAACTCAAGGCTGGCAGTCATGCATATGCTCTGGAACAGAGTAATATCGCGTCCATATCGCAGGCTTTGCGATTAGGAAATCGCAACGTCTCAAATCGTGATTTCGATTCGATTTCGATTAATCGCACAGCCCTACAGCCTAATATACCTGCTACTGTCTGTGTCAGTGTTAATAAAACAACCAAAGACAAAGAAAATCACAAATTGCTCTTGACTGAATCACTTAAGCATAAATGCATATTTATACAGTGAAGGTTATGCAGAGAAGATTATGAAGATTTTTTTTTACACATTTGATTACTTTATTCAATTAATATAGTATGTTCTATTGTTTTTATTTGTCTTATTGCTAATTAGTTTAATTAGCTTCTTTGTTGTTATTTTATCACTTACTGTTTACTTCTCTTCAGTAAGCTTTAAAGTTTTTAAAATGATGTTAGTTGGGCAGTTAACTGGTGATGATAATTAAAAATTGATTGTATTGTGATATAAGATTTTGGTCCTATTGCCCACCCCTAAATCCATAGCAGCTATAGGAAATGAACATTTTAAATCTATGTTGCTGAAACGGATGCAAAAGTGAGAGCTGCCAAGCATTAATTAATTTAGAATCAGAAGGACCTTTGATAAAAAGACACTTGATGACTAAATCTGTGTAAGACTGTACCACCTTATGTATATTCCAATAACCATGACCAGCATCTGTCTGCATGTCTGTTGTGCATTCGTATGGTATGGGAAATCTCTTAGATGCAGAAAGTCTTAAACTGGCTCAGTGGATTAATGAGGCATGCTGGGTAATTCATGTAATGAGCCTCCAGTGTGTCTGGCTTGCATCAGCACCACAAAAGGTGAATGTTGGAGTGGTCATAGGCAAGCGTATCGGTGTGAGCATGTGTGTGTGTCGGCGTAAGTGAAATGTATTCTAATGGTGGGCTCTTGTCTGCATTTCATGTGATCGATTAGCTGCTGTGGTACTAAAGGGCAACCTGGGTGTGATTTCATGCAGGAAATTGGAATTCACAGCAAACAAACAAAATACTGTGTGTGCTGCCCATCACTGTGGTCACATGATCAGCAGCTGTGCTGGTGGACACTGGGGCTGAATGTGATGCATGGCAGCCCTCCTATACTATTAACTGAGCTGTGAATCAGACTACCTCACTTGATATTTCTATTAAAATTCCATTATGGTTGGAGGTGAGCTCTTAATTGAAGAGGGCATTCACAGATACGCACACTATTGGCTTAAAGGAACACTCCACTATTTTTGAAAATAGGCTCATTTTCCAACTCCCCTAGAGTTAAACAGTTGAGTTTTACTGTTTTCGAATCCATTCAGCCGATCTCTGGGTCTGGCAGTAGCACATTTAGCTGTATATAGCTTAGCATAGATCATTGAATCTGATTAGACCGTTAGCATCTCGCTCAAAAATGACCAAAGACTTTCTATATTTTTCTTATTTAAAACTTGACTCTTCTGTAGTTACATCGTGTACTAAGACCGACGGATAATGAAAAGTTGCGATTTTCTAGGCCGATATGGCTAGGAACTATACTCTCATTCCGGCGTAATAATCAAGGAACTTTGCTGCCGTACCATGGGTGCAGCAGGCGCAATGATATTACGCAGTGCCTGAAAATAGGCTTATTGGAAGTTACCTAGCTGGGGTATTACGCCGGAATGAGAGTATAGTTCCTAGCCATATCGGCCTAGAAAATCGCAACTTTTCATTTTCCGTCGGTCTTAGTACACGATGTAACTACAGAAGAGTCAAGTTTTAAAGACCGTCTAATCAGATTCAATGATCTATGCTAAGCTACAGCTAAAAGTTCTACTGCCAGACCCGGAGATCGGCTGAATGGATTCGAAAAAAGTAAAACTCAACTGTTTAACTCTAGGGGAGTTGGAAAATGAGCCTATTTTCAAAAATAGTGGAGTGTTCCTTTAAAGGCCCTTGTCTAAAAACTAGAATTCTTTTTGATATCTAAAGGTCATGTTAAATCTGTCTTCGAAACTTTTTACCAAGCAGTCATCAATTATTTTTGCTACTTTTCAAATGCCTTTTATAGATTTTAAATCTTAAAATATGAAAATACATCATACAATGTGAATTATTACATTTAAAACTATGAAAATCTAAACAAAATTGAAAAACATGTAAAGCATTTTAATATTTAGCTATTCTGTGAAAAATACTTATTTTTATTTTTATTTTTTTTTCATTTTATTTTATTTTTTTACAAATAAACTTTCATATGATTTTATTATTATTATTATTGTTGTTGTTGTTATTTATTTTTATTTATTTATTTATTTATTCATTTTTCAAAAATGACTGTCCCACTGGTGTAATTTTTTACCCATTACAATAATAATTAAAAAAGTAGGTGTACTTGTTTACAATAGTGTCAGCAAAGAGCTAAAAACTAGATAAAAACACCCTAAACTAAACTGGCAACCCAGGCAAGGACAACCCGTGGCATTTGCTGAACATATTTTCAGTTTTACTCCAGTCAGAGATTCTGAAGAAAAGAAACCTGATTTAACATTTTGATCCAATTCCCTTGCGCCATCAGGTTTAATTAGCTTACTTTGGCTATGGTGGTCAACTGAAATAGCTTTTTTCCTGGTACAACACAACCTGATTCAAACAAAACACTCCCTCTACCACACTTATCACCTCAATGCTGATTTCTTGTCAACCCCCGTGGTTTGGAAAACAAAACAAAACAAAATATCCTCTAAGTCCACAAACTCTATATCAGAACTTTATCTTGCACAGGCTAGTTGAGGTCTATCTTGCATATTTCAGCGATAACCTTATTTTTCAAGTAAATACTCTTTTTTTTTTTTCCTCCACCACCAAATTCTCACCTGCATCGATTGATTGGCCAAAATAGAACACCCTGCCATTTCATAGACTTCACAGATATGTGTAAACCAAGTCCATGTCAAATGCGTCATTTGGGACAGGGCCCAGACACCTGTCCCAGTTCTTCTCCTGAATCAGGACGGCTTGCTCTCCTCATTATATCTCTGAGGAACATCTACAGTAAAGCAATGAAGGAATATAGAGTGAAGTAAACTGACTGTGCTTTAAACATTTGACCAATATCCACCTTATTTTTCCCGTAAGTGGAGGCGCCGCCATTTGTAAATTTGAAAATGGCTTACTTCTGCGTTGAAAAATAAGGTGGATAAAGGGCTTTAAAGGGGTCATATGATGCTTTTTTAAAGATCATTATTTTGTGTATTTGGTGTAACAGAATATTTTGACATGCTTTAATGTTCAAAAAACACATTATTTTTCAAATACTGTACATTATTGTAGGTCCTCTATGCCCCGCCTCTCTCAAACGCTTCGTTTTCTACAAAGTCCCTCCTTCCGACAAGTGCAGTCTGCTCTGATTGGCCAGCTGACCCAGTGCATTGTGATTGGCCGAACACCGCAAGCACTGGTCGGAAATGTAACACCCCTTACCATAATCGCGAGCTTCATCTTTCAAAATAAATGTAAAGACAGAGCCCGAAAGGGGAATAGTCGCGTGACAGACACAGTGATGAAGCTGGTATGTGTTTGTGATGTGACCCCCTCTCTCTCTCTCGGGCTCTCTCTCGCTCTCTCGCGCTCTCTCTCTCTCTCTCTCTCTCATGCGCTCTCTCTCTCGCTCTCTCGCGCTCTCTCTCTCGCACTCTCTCTCGCTCTCTCTCTTTCTCTCTCTCTCGCGCTCTCTCTCTCTCTTTCTCTCTCTCTCGCACACATACACACACGATGCGCAAAACTCAGCATTTGAACAGTCAATAGCAAATACTTAAACTAATAACAAAACAGTAGCTGATAAAACTTGAAATCGCATCATATGACCCCTTTAAGAGATTCAGAGCCATTGGTGTGGTCTTTAGCAACATAAAACTGAATATTTCACAAAAAAATATTTTTGATTGTTTAGCATACTGCATTCTAATTGTTTAAACAGGCAGAAATATTCTTGCAAAACACAATGACAGTGATATAGCATAAATACAGATAGGATGACTACACTTCACATTCATACATCATTATATTAACTAAACCACTTCTGAACAACCATCTTTATTGATCAATTGTGTAATTTGGCCCATAAATGTTTCATTTTAGGAGCCAACTATGGCTCCCTAATCATCGTTTTTCTTTGTATATATAATTCCCTATGCATTTAAAACAGTCTGGTGTGGGTTTAACAAATGACTGTCAGTGTAAACATAGCCAGACGCTACTGTCCCTTATCAGTGCCGGCTCTACAACACTCAGCTGTACACGCTGATATAACTCTAATAACTCGCGCTCAATAACTTTAATTCTCTATTAATGCTCCAGTCCTACATTGGGAAGTAGGGAAGATTAAAATAGCCTGGGCAGCACTGGTTAGTTAATCAGCTTTCATGCGATGAATCATAATCTTTTTTGACAGGGAAAACATCTGTGTAATTTCAAAAGAACAGCGTGAAGGTCCTTGCACTCACTGTGCAAGTTGCCGTGGTGACATTGTTTCACAGCTTGCAGCCGATACAGACTTGTCATCTAAATTCTACCGAAAGAGCAAGACAGTATCTACACATCGCACAGGCTTGTAAGACAGCATGAGATCACATCTACACAAACACACACATACAGTATATATCCTAGTCTGAGGTTGAGTAGTACAGAGAGAAGTCAGACTCAAAGCTGTTAAATAAACGGGACACTAAACTCTCTCCCCTAAGGGACGTGCAGAGGTCCAGGCCCTAACTGTTACCAAAATCTTGTTAATGTCGCCTGCCGAGAGTCCGGTCTCAACAAATGAGACTATAAACACAGTAAATTCTCTGGCATGTTGTCCATATCTGTTAGAGGTTATTTATTGTTTGCTCCCAGGTGAGCATTTGCAGCCTTTTGTGCTAGAGTATATTTCTCATCCCATGACTCTGCAGCAGTCATATATCCTGAGGGGCAGAGTGTGTATGACACGTTGATACACACACACACACACACACACACACACACACACACACACACACACACATATA
>NW_015555763.1:2414667-2415018 GCF_001515605.1 Sinocyclocheilus anshuiensis
CACATTCCCAAATGTTTTGCTCCTCTTACTGCTCTGATGACCTGAACCACACTGAAAATTCACTGTAAAATCTAATGGGTTGATCCCATTAAAAAAAGCATGCAAAATTTGTCTTAAAATATCTATGTAAACATACTTATTTGGCTCTAGTAAAGTGGACTCAGAATTACATTTCTTAGCTGCACTCAACTAATGTGGACTTTTTTATCACTGAATCATTTAAATGAAGTATTTGCAAGTGATTTCAGATATGAGTTTAAATACTTATTCAAATAGAATTAGCTCAGAATTGTTTAACAAAATTATCTTATATTTTACATTAACATTCATGCTTTTAGCCGCCCACCCCAC
>NW_015555763.1:2415889-2419570 GCF_001515605.1 Sinocyclocheilus anshuiensis
TCAAATAGCAGAACATGCCACTAGCAACACTAAGGCCATGAGATCATTGGGGAATGCTTTAAATGATAAAATGTAGACCTTGAAAGCATACTGTATTCCAATCGTGTATTGACTGTAATAAAGAAACATTGTTTAAGTTTAAAAGATGTAAGAAAACTAATGCAGGAACGCTAATCACTCAATACTTTTTTAAACAGGCAGAAATATTCTTTCTAAACACAATGACATTGATATAGCACAAATACAGATAGAATGACTACACTTACATCATTATATTAACTAAACCACATCTGATCTTTTCCCAGTCATCACGTTTTGCCATTGTGATGACTGGGAAATGTCCCAGCTAACTTGAATTCACTCTGTTTTCTTGTAAAACATACTCCAATAATATTTGCAACTTCAAGAAATATATATATATATTTTTTTTTATAGTTTAAGAATAGCGAATAGTCAACAAATTAAATTAATCTGAAACAGATCTGAGATGTTCAAAAAAAAAGATCGTTCATAACGTTGCAGAGCACTATATTCTCCTAGAATATGAGCAATTTTGGGAATTTTGTGTCATTTTAGTAATCGCTTCATTCAGATGATTCATTCCACTTATGATATAAACCACAAAAAAGATTTACTGATTCGTATGACCTTTTTTGGTTTTCACAGAAGTCTTCTTTGCAAATCTACCTCGATGCACCCTCGATCATAATAACAAAAAAAGCAAGCATAGAACTGAAAATTGAGTCAGTCATCTACAATCAATTAACAAAACATATTGTAAATAAGTGAGTTTTGAGATCAGTTTTAAAGGTCTGGACTGAAGAGACAGCACAGAGGTTTTGAGGAAGTTTGTTCCAGAGCTTAGGAGCTGAGATGTCGAAAGCCCTACCACCCACACTAGATAGTCAGAATTTAGGTACTGCAAGCAAATTCTCAGAACTCGATCTCAGAGTATGAGCAGGGACATAGGGGTGAACTAATTCAGAAAGGTAAGAAGGTGGTGAACCATGACAAGCCTTAAAAACTAGGACAAATATCTTAAAGGGGTCCTATTATGCTTGTTCACTTTTTCAGCTTTAGTTAGTCTGTAATATTGCTGTTTGAGCATAAAAAAGATCTGCAAAGTTACAAAGCTCAAAGTCCAATTCAAAAGGAGATATTTTATTTAACAGAAATCACTTTTCAAAAACTACAACGAACGACTCGTTTGGACTACAACGCATATTTTCCGGGATTTGTGATATCACAAATACCGACAAATGGGACGAGACCTGGTTGAGCTGCACAAGAGAAGGCAACGAGTGTTATCACTATGTCGGAGACGCGCTAGTTTCCCCAAGGCAGACAACTTTAGAGTGGTTACAATCATCCGGGTTTAAATCATGCTCAAATTGATTTGATTTTGACGCAATATTTACACTGAAGCTCGCAGGTGGCTATGGTAAGGGGTATGACATTTCCCGACCAGGCGCCGAGTGGTGCCAATCACAACACACACTGGCCCAGCTAACCAATCACAGCACATTTCGTATTTCAGAAGGCGGGCCTTCATTTGATACAGGAACTATTCCAGCCGTTCATGCCAGACTGGGGAGAGAGGTGTTGTAATAATGTAAAATATGTGAAAAATTATGTTTTTCGAACAACCTAGTATGAGAGCCTGTTCTACCCCCAAAACAAAATCAAGACTTTGTAAAAGAGCATAATAGGATTTTAAACTGAATACGATAGATAACAGGGAGCGAATGTAATTGCTGTAAGACAGGAGTGATATGGGCTGATTTTTTGGTAAATGTAAGGGCACGAGCAGCTGAATTTTGTATTGGCTGAAAGCGATTAAGACCTTTGTTGGGTAGGCCATATAACAAGGAGTTACAATAGTCCAGATGCTAAGTTATGAAAGCATGAGTAACAGTTTCAGCATCTTTGAAATGTAGTGAGGGTCGTATATGGCCAATATTGCGAAGATGGAAAAAAAAACAGGACTTAACGAGCTGGTTAATATGGGGTTCAAAACATAATGTCGAATCAAATAGTACACACTGCAGTATAGTACAGATTGCATATAGTGGGGGAGGGATGAACTATAACTTTAACTATGTTAAAAGAAAAGTCAAAATGGGAGGAGACAAGGCCTACTAACATAATTTCAGTTTTTTCAGTATTCAATTTTAAGACATTTTGACCCATCCATGCTTTAAGATCATGTAGGCAAGATGTTAAAGAAGAAGGAGGAAAAACAGAATTGGACTGTGCAGTAAAAGAGATTCGTGTATCATCAGCGTAACTGTGTAAATTAAGACCGTGGCGCCAGATGATCTGACCCAGAGGAAGCATGTAGATTAAAAATAGAAGTGGACCAAGAACAAATCCTTGAGGTACTCCACGGGAAAAAGTGACAGAACGAGATTTGTGTTTATCAATGCTAATGAACTGTTGCCTGTCTGAGAGATATGAACTGCAGTACAGTTCCTGAAATTCGCAGACAAACGAGAAAGGAGTACAGAATTGCAAACAGTATCAAAAGCTGCACTCAGGTCCAAGAGGACCAGAAGGCTGACACCAGAATAAGTGGCAAGGAGGAGGTCATTCACTACTCTTAGAAGAGCAGTCTCTGTATTGTGGAGAGGACGAAATCCGGACTGAAATGGTTGATGCAAATTATTTTTGTCCAAATGAGTATGTAGTTGAGTGGCGACCACCTTTTCTAGGACCTTAGAAAAAAAGGGAAGGTTGGAAATTGGTCTGAAATTATTCAGGACTGTGTCATCAAGGCCAGGTTTTTTGATTACTGGGGTGATCACGGCTACTTTTAGTCCAGGCGGTACATAACCAGTCAAAAGGGATCTATTTATCATGTGAGTGATGAGAGAAGGCAGAACGTTTTTGAGCAGGTGTGTTGGTATTGGATCAAGCTGACAGGAAGAGGAGTTAATAATCAGCTGTTCAACCACAGATGTATTGGTGAGTGTAAAGTTAGAGAGTGGGTGGAGTATCTGAGAGGCAGAGGGTTCTGGAGGAGCAAAGGAATAAAAAGAATGATGAATATTGTCAATTTTGTGTATAAAAATGTCAGAAAATTAGAGGTAAGAAGAACCATTAGGAAAGGGAGTTGTTGGTTTGAGAAGTTTGTTGATCTCAGAGAATAAGGTCCTGGGTTTACACTTTGCTTTGTTAATAATAGTGGACAGGTAAGTAGAGCGTGCAGTGTTAAGTCAAAGTTGGCCTTGCTGTCATTTCTCCTCTGCAGGAGATAATAAAGGAAAAGAAACTACAGTGCAGAAAATTTAACGCAATAGTGGTGAATGCTTAACTATCAGACACAGGAAGTATAAGTGTGTCATATTCTAATAAATTATACCTTAAATATGTGTATGGCCTGCACAGATAAGTAAGGTAGTCATTGTGCTGTGATTGGCAGTGTAGAAGGCACATACAATGAGAAGTTTTGTTAGACTCATTCATTCAAGCAATAATGTCTAATGTACCAAGGGCAAATTAAGTTCACTCTTCCACTCATTAATGAAATCTTTGCACCGTGAGACATTACCTTAGTCCATTTACCTTAAAAAGTAAAGAAAAGTTCATTTATGCTACATTCACACTGCAAGCCTAGTGCTCAATTTTGATTTATTGCTCAGATCACACACACACACACACACACACACACACACACACACA
>NW_015555763.1:2419733-2421263 GCF_001515605.1 Sinocyclocheilus anshuiensis
TTTTACTGTTTTTTTTTTTTTTTTTGTTTTTTTTTATGTGGCTAATATCAGATTCAAATGTGAATTGGTCACAGTCTTGAAGTGACTTGCATACGAAAGTAAACAATAGAGGCTACTGATGTAAAAGTTGCATGAATTCTGATATTGCTTCAGACCTGTATTTGATTTAGGACCACATATGGAAGAATCAGAATCAAAAAAATCAAATTCTGTGTGGTTTGTGCTGTTCACACTGTTATGAAAAAATATGAGCCCCCCAAAAAAAAAATTTAGATTTGGCCCACTTTTGCCTGCATAGCCTTACTAATATTCCCATCAATCTGCAATCAATTATAAATTAATTATGCAGTCTTCAAATTGCTCTAATTCAAGTACACTCTCAGTCGATTCAATCCGCTCACCACAGCTAATTTGAGATAAACCACACAGTTTAAGCAAGCACTTTGTTGGGATATTGTGAACGTACTCATAAAAGCTGACGAGATTTATATCAGTTCAGTAAATCCTGGGAGATGCAGAATGATAGATCAGAGAGCAACAGAAGAACCGGAGGCTGCTAAATAAAACTCCCCTGAAACTCACTTGTGTGTGGGCCTGTCAGACCTGATTATAATTATACACATTATGTACTCTGTTCTGTGACATCATGAAACATGATTGATGGTTAGGGTTCTTGTGAAGTGCCACATGTTGCCGTTTTGTCTTGTTCTCTCTGCCTCTCTCTCTCTCTCTCTCTCTCTCTCTCTCTGTCTGTCGCTCGCACTGTTTTAACTGTCTTTCCCTTTGTCTTCTCCATACACTCATTATGCACGGTTTGAGCAATTTTTAATCAGCGTTTGGAGCTGCCGTGGTTTAAATGCAAAGAGCAGTTATTTCCAGCCTGCTTTCTTGCTTCAGTGATCGACTTGTGGGTTGCAGTCAGTGATAGCAGGGCCATTGCTCTTACACAGAACAGTTTCAACTCTGTATGTTTTAAAAATGAATGTTGTAATTTAAGATAGTATTTCTATAAAAGATAATGGGAGACATTCAGAAATACCGGTTCAGGTACATACAACTTTGTTCATTGTAACTTGATTATTTGCACAGTAGGAAGGAAGTTAAAGGATGCCTGACAGGATGGAAGCTAACAGGATGTAAATAAAAAAGCTAAGGTTATCCATTGCTCAAATGAGAGTTAGCTTACATGAGTGTTAAACTGTCTTTTGAAACCTTTCTGTAATTTTATCAAACTGTAGTATAGAATTAATCAAATCTATTGTTAATAAGTACTGTTTGTGCTGTTGTTTTCCCAACATGATGATGCCACTATGAATATAACAATTCAGTTTATATACCCACCCGATGCATATTCTTTATTAATAATTTTGTAGAAGGAGAGGTAAAAAATAAAACTTACTGTATTTTTGTAGAAAAGGTACATCGCCATCTTACTCCAACCAAAGTCGGAGGTGTAATCGCATTCAAAAAAATAAAAATACATATATATACTGTATATATATATATATATATATATATATATATATATAT
>NW_015555763.1:2421902-2452686 GCF_001515605.1 Sinocyclocheilus anshuiensis
GCCCAAGCAGAAACTATTGGTTAAAGTGTTATTTAATGACACGGGAAAAACATTGTAAATGTTTACAATTAAAACAATATTCTCAAGAAAAAGTTTAAAATGTAAAACATTTTGATTAGAGATGTGTTGTGATCAAATTAAGATACTGTATGATTCATATTCTTTAAATATTGTGATTTTAAAATATTTTTCATTATGAAAAAAAGAAATGAGCAAATATTACGCTGAAATTAGAGGGCTTGAACTCTATGAAATTCAAATATAGTGCTAAGAATGACCCAGAAGCTTCCTCAGATTGCTTTGAGAATCCATAGTTCTTGAAGGCTCAAATAAAATGTTGGACGGATGCATTATGCACATATGATTGCATCTGCTGGTGGTCAGGATTGCACTGTAAGACCCCTAAGCACAGGAAAGCACAGGAAAGCACAGAAATGGATCATGTTAATTAAAGTTATTGCCACTGATACGATCCCTTGGGGTTTTTCTTGGCATTCTGGGATACAGTGTGAAGGCTGTTGCAGATGGCTTTGGCTCCAACTTGCATTCAGTTTATTCAGCCCTACTTTAATTGATGTTCATTAGTGATGTTACCAACGTGTGGCTTATTTTTCAATGTGTTGATATATTGAGAAATATGTACGTTTAATTACCATATTGGGTTAATTGCGCTTCTCAAGGGATTCTTTAGGTATAAAGTGAGACTGTTGCTATGCAAGAAGTCTTCTGTGATCCATCATAAGGGCTCAGAATGAATACTAGGTAATTCCAACTTTTGTTTTACAGTTTGGACTTTCTTAAAGTTCTGAGTTTATATCAGATTTTCTCAGAAAAACAAGTCTGAATCGTGAGACATAAACTCACAATTCTGAGAAAAGAAGTCAGAATTGTCAGATAGAAAGTCACAATTACCTTTTAATTTATCACTTAGGTGGCTCCTCCCCTTTATGTTAGCCACACCCAGAGCCTCACCAGTGCTGCTCATGCTATTAACCCACTTTCTTCCGTGCTCTTTAACACTGACCTTTTATAGCTCCGCAAATGCTAGATGAGCTCTATTGATTTTCGTATTCCCGTCCTGCCACACAGAGCACACGCTGTTCGCCTGATTACTTACATTCCATTTAATATGGATGCAGAGGAGATGCCAACGGGTATCAAATGAGCCTCATTTACTGGAGTCTGATAGCTCTGTCCAACCCCTGAGCACAAACATGTCATGTAATTACACTAAAGGAACGACTTGTATGTTATAGTGAAATATATATTTGCATTTGCGACTCCTTGTTAGTGTGTTCTAAATGAACCCTTCAAATGCCTCTGAAATATACAGTGCTTTGCAAGAGGATACAAACCCTGAACCAAACTGATTTTATTGAAATATACATATTACATTGATGTTCTGTTGAATTTAGTTTACATTCATTTAGTGATATTTATCAGAGACAAATGATGGTGGCAACATCATGCTGCAGGGATGCTTTTAATCAACATCTTGTTAAAAAGGAATAAAGTATGGATAGTGCAAAATACAGGAAAATATAACAAAAAAAAAAGGATTGATTTCTATTATATTATATTATTTTGCATTATTTAACTTTAAAATGTCACATTAAAAACTTTTGTTTTGTTTGCTCTTATATTTGTGGATTCCTTTTGTATGCACAATGCCTGAGGTATTATTCTGTGACCAAAACATTGCATAATAAAGTTATTTAGTTACTAAGCAAGTTTGAGTGGTGTGCGGGATTTCAGTTTTTTTTTCCTCTCTCTCTCTCTCTCTTTTATTTATTTATTTATTAATTTTTTTGTTTAATTTTAATGTTTACCCGATGCACCTGTGCTGATTTTCATTGTGCGAGGTACTATATATTTTCAGAGCTTTAAAAATAAATATCACAGAGAACAGGATTTCAATGTATGTTTCCGATGTAAAACAAGAGAATCATAAGGGTCTAAACACTTCTACACAATACATTTATTTATTGGTGATGGAGTCTTGAGTTCCAACAACAAAATCATAAAATAAATAAATAAATAAAAAATGACAGACCAGTTGCTATGCGCACGAATGTCCCTTAAATTGATTTCTGGACAAAAAAAAGGGGATTCTTGAATACTTAACATAGCAAACTGAAATGATCACATTTTATCCAAGCGTTTGCAAATACGCATTAGTGATGACTGTTTATACTGTATATCTATGTGCCATATACCCACTAGGATTTGGCACAGTGTTTACTGTAAGTTCACCAAACCAAACATCTCTCCCCATAGATCTTAAAGTATGCTGCAAAATAGAGCAACTGAATATTCATGCGATGTCTCCTCTTGTAACAGAGGAATATATGCAAAGTTAGCCCTTCATTAATGGAGGCAAGGCGCAGTATTCTCATGATAGTTTGCTGAGAGCTCTAGAGATACAATAACGTAACTTCATCCAGATGTATGTTATTTATTTCCCAAGAAGATGAAAAGAGGTGGTGTTCATTTCTCTTCCCTTCATATTGCCGTGATTAAAGATTTGTCTGATTGCGAAACTCTCTCAAAGTGCTGGATTTGGGATGCATAAATAATTGTATAGTTTTGATGTGGAAATTGACCAATAAATTCTTCTTTTAACCTATGTTTTTATATAAATTTGAATAAATCACGAATCTTCTTCATTAGGGTGATGCGTGCCACGCAATAAGACATTTAAAAGCTACAATGATCAATCCTTTTTTCTTGTCCAAGGACTTACTGGCCCTTTTATTGGAAACAACATGAATTCTTGGTAATGGAGCAATTCACTTCAGTTGATAGTTTTTAATTAGCAATTAAACTCATAGAAAGATTGCGCCCTTCTGAGGAACTGCAGGAGTAATATGAAATTACCCTCAGACACAATGATGAAAACCACAGTAATGACTGACAAACTCCTTGGTGGTTTACATTTGCGTATAAATAAGTAATTAGGGCTTCCAGGCCCATCATCTCCTGAGTAAATGCACGCAATAGCAGGCACTTGTTCTGCTGTAAAAGTTCCTTTTTAAAAGGAAAGTTCAGCCAAAAATGAAAAATCTGTCATCATTTATTCACCCTCATGTCGTTCCAAACTTGTATGAATTTCTTTGTTCTGTAGAACATAAAAGGAGACGTAGATGTCACACTTTTCATGCAATTACAATGAATGGTAACTGCAAAAACACCACGAAAGTATTAGAAACGTAATCCATACAACTTGTGCGCTGTATGTCAAGTCTTCTAAAGTCATACGATAGATTTGGTTAAGAAAAAGACTCATTGAAGTCATTATTTATTGATAATCCTCTCCTCCAGTGGGCTTGTAGCCATTGCAGCAAGATCACTGAGTCAACTTGATAGCCAATATCACTCAGACCAGTTTAATGAACTGGATCAAACGATTCATTGAGAGATTCGACTCAAAAGGACAATTCATTCATGAAACAGACATTGCAACTTCTCGAATGAATGTGCCCAGGGGAACTAGTCTAATCTGTTCCTCACACAAAGCTGTCGCTTCAGAACACTAGAATATAGTGTGTGTAGTAAATATAGCAGTTTTATTGTACTTTTGTGTTTCACAGAAGGTAAATGAATAAATAAATACATAAAGTAAAGTAAATACACAAAAATATGTGCAGTATGTTTTGTGTGCTAAATAATAAAAAATATATTATCTATCCAGTGAAATTTCCAGGGCTTTTTCTAAACCCAGTCAAAGCATAATAATAATTTGTAAGGAATCTAGCTGTAATGAAGCAGTCTGAAGTGTCCTGGAGCGCTGTGTACTAGTTAGCCTCTTTAATTACAGTATTTTGACTTCATTTTTAAAGTGGGTTAAAACTACATCTCAATGGCCTGTTTCACAGCACACACACAAAATATACATGTGTTAACATTAAAGGATTCATACTGCTCACATGAGCATGGCTCTGCTTCAAGTATCCAAGGTTATTTTGGAAATGTAATAGGTTACAGATCACAAGTTACCCTATTTAAAATGTCAACTGTTAATCATTTTCAAACGTTTAAACCAGGCAGAGTTAACCTTACAGTAGTACAGTAAGACTTTCAAAATCCTTCATCACTTGAATTAAGATTATAATAATTAAATTTTAAAGCACAGCCACCACAAAATCAGACTTTAACACCTTTTTTTTTTTTTTACTTTGAGATTGTTCTGAGGTTAAATACAGATTTAAAATCATAACAAGAAATAGTTTAATTGCTATGATACTGTTTTGAAATCAAATCTTTGCATATAGCTATGACATGAAACACTGAAACGCTGAAACACATGAAACGCCTTGGAAAAAAAAGTTAATCTTAAAAAATAAAACATTTACATAAGCATGTTTCCTATTCTGTGTCCTAAACTCCTGAAACATTGGTGCCTCATATTCTAGATCTTATTCAACAAATTAATCTTATTCAACATATCCTAGCTTTCAAAATAAAATATTTAGATGTAACCCCCTTTGTAATTGTCAACATTCTCATTAGTAACTGTGATTTAATTACACTTTTTTTCAGTAACTGTAATGATAGTTACATTTATTTTGTAATTAAATTACGTAACACTGTTACATGTAACTAGTTACTCCTCAACACTGCACGTATCAGAAATGCAAATACAAGTAAATTTTACAACATACACAGGATTTTACAACACTGAACTGTAATGTCTTACAATAAAATACTAGGTCACTTTCTGTCATGGTCACCATATACTGTAAAAAACAAAGGTAAGTTCATGCTGCACTGTGGGATAACAGTGTTTTGGGATTTTAACTGGGAACTGATTCAATTTTATATTATTATTATTATTATTATATATTATTATTTAAATATTATAGCCTAAATATGCAATATATGCTTATGGGAAAAATACCTCTACCTACATTTTTTTTTTTTTGCAAAAGTGCAATAAAATAACATTACATACAATTCACTGCCGTTTCCAACTTAAATTAACACTAGTGGCAGTAAAATACCCAAACTATTCCTTTTCACACAAAATGTGGGTAACCCTTTATAATAACTTTCATTTATAAATCATTAACAAACATCATATAATGCTTAATGGATCATTAGTTAATAAATATCCAAAGAGTTAGAAACGTGAGATACAGTAATATGCTTGCTAATAAACTTATTAAACATTAGATAATGTTCAAACAAATCATTATTCATATAATTCATGTAAGTTAAAATACTTACAAATGTCATTAAACTTTCAATTCCATATGATCAAGCACTTATTGAAAATCTACAAATGATTTTAACAGATGTTATAAAATGATTAAAAGCTTGTGTTAATGCACAACACTTTTGCTGCTATGTGATACGGTTAAGGTTAGGGACAGGTTTGGTGGTTTGGGTAGGTTTTGGGTTGGTTAAAGGGTCAACAGTGTACAGGGGTCAATTTGATTATTATAAAGGAACACGGTTCAATCTGTTTATATTATATTGTTTTGATAAATGAACAAGTATTTTCTTTTAAAAATGATTTGTTTCCCCGTTTATTTATGATTCAAGAAATATCCTGTTTACTGAATAGTAGTATACTAATGTGAGTGTTGAGGCATTAAAAACATTTTTTCTTTGCACCAAAATTACAATCGGTTATGTCTTTAGCAAGCATTTAGCTAAACTTAACCAGTCTAGATCTTATTCAACAAATTAATCTTATTCAACATATCCTAGCTTTCAAAATAAAATATTTAGATGTAACCCCCTTTGTAATTGTCAACATTCTCATTAGTAACTGTGATTTAATTACACTTTTTTTCAGTAACTGTAATGATAGTTACATTTATTTTGTAATTAAATTACGTAACACTGTTACATGTAACTAGTTACTCCTCAACACTGCACGTATCAGAAATGCAAATACAAGTAAATTTTACAACATACACAGGATTTTACAACACTGAACTGTAATGTCTTACAATAAAATACTAGGTCACTTTCTGTCATGGTCACCATATACTGTAAAAAACAAAGGTAAGTTCATGCTGCACTGTGGGATAACAGTGTTTTGGGATTTTAACTGGGAACTGATTCAATTTTATATTATTATTATTATTATTATATATTATTATTTAAATATTATAGCCTAAATATGCAATATATGCTTATGGGAAAAATACCTCTACCTACATTTTTTTTTTTTTGCAAAAGTGCAATAAAATAACATTACATACAATTCACTGCCGTTTCCAACTTAAATTAACACTAGTGGCAGTAAAATACCCAAACTATTCCTTTTCACACAAAATGTGGGTAACCCTTTATAATAACTTTCATTTATAAATCATTAACAAACATCATATAATGCTTAATGGATCATTAGTTAATAAATATCCAAAGAGTTAGAAACGTGAGATACAGTAATATGCTTGCTAATAAACTTATTAAACATTAGATAATGTTCAAACAAATCATTATTCATATAATTCATGTAAGTTAAAATACTTACAAATGTCATTAAACTTTCAATTCCATATGATCAAGCACTTATTGAAAATCTACAAATGATTTTAACAGATGTTATAAAATGATTAAAAGCTTGTGTTAATGCACAACACTTTTGCTGCTATGTGATACGGTTAAGGTTAGGGACAGGTTTGGTGGTATACCTACCCATATTTAAGGTTTGGTTAAAGGGTCAACAGTGTACAGGGGTCAATTTGATTATTATAAAGGAACACGGTTCAATCTGTTTATATTATATTGTTTTGATAAATGAACAAGTATTTTCTTTTAAAAATGATTTGTTTCAGCCTGTTTATTTATGATTCAAGGAATATCCTTTTTAATGATATACTGAAGAGTAGTCCACTAATGTGAGTGTTGAGGCAATAAAAACATTTTTTGCACCAAAATTACAATCTGCTATGTCTTTAGCAAGCATTTAGCTAAACTTAACCAGCCATGCTTTACACAAACCTTGTTACATTAGTTAAAAGTCCAATGCCCAGAAAGATACTAAATGATTAGTAATCGTTTATAAACATTTACAAATGATGAATAGTTTCAACTTTAGATTGGCTACTGCAAAAACATGAACAAATGATTAATACATTATTAGTAAAGATGTGTGAATATAGGGTAAATTCAGGTCTTTCGGGACACTTTTGCCATTGAGATGACTGCTCATAAAGGTATTACTGATTATTAAACGTTTATAAACATTTGCTAATCATAAATAGTTTCCATCATTAGATTGGCTACTGCAAAAACATGAACAAATAATGAATAGATTATTTGTTAAGATGTGTAAATAGAGGTCTACACAACAAACAAAGACCAACAAATCAAGATCATATGAACTTTATATATGAGCATTATATAATGTTTGTTAATGGTTTATTAATGAAAGTTATTATAAAGTGTTACCAAAATGTGATGATAAAGGCAGATTATCAAATAATAAAGATTTGATTTCACACAGTTCATTGCACAATACTATATTACCTCAAAACACTTTTAACATAGCGCATGATTTGCATACTAATGCATTTTGACGTTTGCATAATATAAATCAACCTTTTAGCGCTACTCAGTAAACATTTAATTTCTGAATTGCTACAATACATACAACAACCAATATAATAAAGCGTTGCCAAATTCACATTCATCTATATCTGATAAAACTGAATGTGCTTTTATCACCACTTACTGGATATTTCACTTTGAAAGTGGGGAAATGTTGCCATAGGCATGTTTTTCCAATGAAAACTGGCTTGTGCTGTTTTAAAAGAGAACTACTGCAGCCAAACATTCCTCAGCTCCTTTGTTATTTAGTTACTGCTGTATTTGCCATATGAAATAGGGACCAATTTCTCGAGTGCTGCAATCAAACAGGAAGCTGGTCAACACTAGCTCTAATTGGACACGTGCAATCCACAAATAAATGCGCTGAGAACTTTGTTCTGGTCTCACGACCCACTTGTTGACAACACAGCATGACAAAAGATGCTTCAGAGGGAACCTTTTAAGAACAGCATAGTGGCAGTCGAGACGATGCACCAAGTTACTAGCCTTTGATATCTGCCCGTAATTAGTTTTTTTTAGCACAGCTTCTCCAGTTGCTCGTTTGTTTTCATCTCGGGTATATAGGCTCCGATGTTTGGATCCTCTGAGAGCTCTGGATGCTTTCCAAGCAGAGAATTATTCACATTATCTTCAATAAGAGAATTAATTACGGTCACACTTCCCCTGTTACTCTTCTAGTCAGACTCACCCGTGCACCCTTACGCACCTAATTGGAGTGTCAAAGTAGTTCGTTTATTTCCGTCACGGTACATATGCCGTAGATACCCCTGTTTACTTCCCGTATGCTTTCTGACTCACTCCACTTTGTTGCTTATGAATTAGAGGGATTGTGAGACTAACTGTGTGCCTGTGTGTGCGTGCATACTGTGTTTGCTGAGCAAGGTGGACTCCCGCGGCGAGCTCTCGGCGAGGGTTCCTCTGCATGCGTGACTTGGCCGAGTTGGAGCAGCTTGATCGGGCAATGACTGCAGGCACTCTTTTTGCTCCAAGCTCAGGCCATTGCTTTTACTGGGATGAGATAGCAGGGCAATTTACATAATAATAAGATCATTTGTCCTTCTGTCACAGTTCCAAAGACGGAAAAACAAACATCAATTAGTCCACTATCCAGGGGGGCAGAACTGCAGGCTAAGAATGAAGGTGGGGCTTCGGTTTGGTAAAAGAAGCAGTGATACACTAGCAGAACAACATCCTCAACCCCAGTCATTAAAAACTATTCTTATATTAGCAGCATGAGACATCATCTAACACTAAATGAGGGCCGCCAATGGCTCGGACATTGCCTTAGAGGGTAAATGCATATGGTCAGGGCTAGTGGAGCAAGAGAGAATGCTAATATGGGAAAGAACAGATGCATGAAGTATTAAAGCAGTAAGGCTAATGATGGGAGCCAGTGTGTCTGGTAATTATCAGCCTCCCACAGACTCCCAGGTAATGGAGCCTTCTCCACAGTCATTAGGACCGTCATGATGTATTCAGCGCATGTCCCACCGCACTGTTCAGGGGCTGCCCGAGGCTAGGCGTACTTTGGGTTTGGTGCCAGGCCACATTCAAGAGACCTAAAAAAGTCACCTTTGGGCTGACAGAGACGTGCTTAGATCTCGACAGCACTGCCCAATGTCACTATACTCTGATGTCTATCAGAGTTTTGGGGGCTTTTTTGTTAGAGTGTCCTTTTTGATCTTTTGGTTGTTCTTAAGGCAAATTTGGTAGTGTTTTAAATAGGCCTGCCTATTTCATGATAATTAACTCACAAAAAATCTTATAAAAAATTAATTGAATCATGCCTGAAGCCATTCACACAGGTCCAAGTGTTTTCCAGGCTTGTGCAAATTTCTAACTGAAGAGCTGGCTGCCTTTCAATTCACTAGTTGAATTTGATTTTGAATTGAATTAACAATGAACCACAGAAGTTTAGTTGGAATTTGAACATTATGGAATGACGAGTTGGAATGAAATTCATTTTAATTTCTACTTCATTTCATTCAAATCCAAAAGCAATTCTGCATCCTGTTTGCTACCTCAGTTCAAATTCAGCAAAATGATTTAGACATAAAATAAACTCATCATCTGCATAGTAAGGAGGTATTTACATGACACCGTTTTCAACTAAAAACAGAAAACTTTTTATGCGTTTTGGTCATTCTATCAGATTATTTTGAAAATGATACAATTTTCATCTCTGTGACATCATGCGCATGAGTATTATGTGTTGAGTCTATAGGTATGTGCACAGAAGCATATAGTGTTTTTTTACAAAGTGATATCGCCAACTACTGGCCTGGCATGCATAATGTTTTTGCGTTTTGAATTGTATTCATGGATCTGTGTGAACGGAGATTGTTTTGACAATGTTGTTGTCTATACACAAAACCTTTCAAAAATGCAAAGGAATTTTTTTTTTCTATTTTTAGTAAATCTTTGTTGTGTAAACATACCCTAATATAATGTCCTAAATGATCTTCATCATGGAGATAAGTGATGATAAGGGTCAGTTATACAGAATTACCAACAGCATTATTCATTCAGAAATATTTGACTGCTGAAATGATAAGTCAGAATCAAGCATTCTAGATAGCCACATAATAAGAAAAGTAATAATTTTATCATTCAGTTAATTTGATTAAATGAATCTCTAGTTTCAACACATCAGTGTCGTAATGGGTTGATAGCAGAGACTGACACGCCCTCAATACATGCAACCTATCTTCTCTAATGGGCTGGAAACCAGTGAACCGTCATTCCAGATAATTGTTACCTAATCCACTTTTTAGGAGTCCAGGGCTCTAAAGTTTGTTGACAGCATTCACGCTCAATTCCAGTTCATTTCACAAAATTGATTGCACATCACAGCATTGACCGCATGTTGGAATTATGTCAGACTGCTATTGAGTTCATAGTTTGTGCTCCATTAATGTAGCTCTTTAAAAGCGTCTGCTAAACTGCACCCGACAGCTTTCCAGTTAGCCACACTCAAAGTTCATACAGCCAGAAACGCTTTATGATGCGAGGCCATCCGTTCCGCATCTATGTTGTTAAATCCAGAATGGGAACTTCTTTCAAACAAGTCTCAAAGTTCCTCAGTTCAATTGCGGTCGTGGAGGTGAAATTACATTGACATTGCTTTGGTGAATCATTCCATTGGTTTAGCGATGGCAGTGCTGCTGCTGAATCACATTAAAACAGAGAGGAATAGAGAAAATCATTTGTTTTTAATCCCCTTCACCATTACCCTTGATCTTTTCGTCACATTCGCGGCAATTTCACCTGCGCTGCGACAGAGCTGGGATCACCAGGGACCCGTCAGTCATAAAGCCCTACTTTTCCCAGAATGCACTTCATACCTGAACTCCGAAAGCTCTCGCAACATGACTCTGCATCTTAAGTGTGTGCTTAACATTTCTGTCACCCCCAACCACCACACATTCACACACCACTGGCCAGCAAACCTCATGATACTCATTTAATTATTTGAAGTAGGAAAAAAATATCTCAGCCATTGTGGTTCATTTATGATAAACCCTTTTTAGTGGCTCACTTTTATAGACCTTTGACATTAAAGTCAACATGGAAGCAGAAATTATCCTACTTACTTTCTTAATGCATGTTCCTGGTGTGAATCATTCATCAGTGCAGGTTATTCCAAAGGGGGAAAAAAACAAGCTATTATAGACCTTTGATGTTAAAGTCAACATGAAGTCAGAAATGATCCTATTCACCTTCCTAATGCACAATCCTGGTCTTAATATGAATGATTCATCACTGCATGTCATTTTACAGAAGAAGAAAAAACATTCAAGCCATTGTATAATGTTCATCTACAGCCTAATATCCAGTTTTAGCAATACATATTGGATACATAGTTTTTAGTATGCTTCGTCTACTTTTCATGATACAATCAATCCAATCCTTTCCTACTTTTTTTCTCTTTGAATATCCAGTAGCCAAAAAAATAAATAAAAATCTCATTATGGAAATAAAATGGGCTGCAAGTGCAAATAATATTTGACTGGTCACAAATAATATAGGACACCTCACAGGTATCGCACACCGGATGCATCCAAAACAGTGAATCTAATTGCAAAACAGGCAAAAGTTCACTTCAAGAAGAGCAAAGTTTGATGTTTGAAAAAAAAAAAAACAGTACAAACAGAAAGAGAAAATGCAATCTATATTATCATAGCTTTCTATATAGACAAGCCACAGAATACACAACACACAAACTTCCAAGACATTATGTACATTAACAATGATTTGGGACAAATATAAAGTAATTTAATAGAAAACGATGTGAGTTGCGAGGCAGGATTTTGAACAACCTACGGAGTTAAAGCTAGGCATTAGATGTGCAGTGTGTTTAAATTGTAAAGATGTGGCATGTACACTGCACTTCTTGTCAGGTGTGTGATCTCCTTTAGACTACTGATATGACTGGGATCATATCATAGTACACTTATCATATAACTTTTTTTTTTAAATGCCTGCAAGCACCTTTGAAATTTTCATATCTAGAATACACTTTTTTTTCAGCTGAACATGCTATGGGCTAAATAGGGCTGAACATGGGTTTAGTTTTGAGAAAAATCCAGACATATTAGCATTTGCAAAGGTTTTATTGAAGATTTAAAGAGAAACTGATTTCTCTGTTCTAAATCAGGCTTCTACCAGCAATTTCTGGGCATTTAGTTATGCTAATTACCACACATCTTGCATGAAGTTTCAATTTGCATTTCTTATTTCAATCAGGCACAGCAACAGGTGTCATTTTTCATGGGTAAGGTGTTGTTTTTTCTTCAGAGCTTCCCCCCAACGTAATCGTATGAATCAAGCTCTTTGATTCCACAATGCTTCATTAACTGACATCGTCTGACACACTGCACATGTTCATAAGTAAATGCGTGAGAAAATAAAATCACAGCTGGCACACCACTAGCTTTCCCTTGTGATTTTCTGCTGGAATCAATGCTGAAGGAAAAACAATGGCACATTTAAACTATTCTGCAAGTATAATTAACTGAAAACCAGACAGATTGGTCCAGTTTACTTGGCTCATCTATTTCGCACATTTAGAACTTCTGAGCTGATGTATACGTTTAAGAAATCTATCTGCCATAATAAACTATGGCATAACAAACTTTTTCAGCAACCTAGAATATTTCCACAGGATTATACCATATGGGGTGATTTTCACAGCTGGTTGTAGTACCAAACATTTAGGTTCCTCTTATTCTCAGTGATTTGACAGGATAGAAATGAAAGGTTCAGATAGGCTATTTTTTTAGCTCTATTAATAAGAGCTGAGCCCTCTCTCTTACAGCATTATGGAAATACAATAGATGGTGTTGCGAATCAGCTCATGGGGAAATATGAATAATTAATCATAACTAGTTATAATTAATTATAAATATTTAGATCCGCTATAGATATTTACTTGACCTCTCAGGGTCAACTGTCTGTCAATTCTAAGAACGTTAATTCCCTGGTTAAGGGAAATAACTTTCATACTGTACAACTCTACACAGAGCTTGTAGCATAAATCTGCATGATTAGGGACTCCAGTTATGAGCAAACAATGAACAACGTCAAGTGCGATACAAGTAAGACTTTATTAACTACATAAACACTTAAACTAGTCTAACATACACATACACACACACACGCATACAGTTGGTATAGGAAAGGGTTAAAGCTTAACTCAGTAAAGAGGAGAGAAAATAAGAATATGAAGTTATGGAACCATTTGCATATTCAGCAGATCTACCGCCTGAAGGAAACATCAGATTCTTAGTTCAAACACACCTTTGTAAAAAGGTGCAAATGATACCTAATGTATCAATTAATAAGACTAAGTTTGATACTTGCACGTCTCGTCTGTCTGAAAGAAAGGCTTGATGCAGTCCAAAGGTTCAAGTTGATCTTTGCTGAAGTTGGTTGATGAAAAAGAACCAGTTTGAGTCAGAGAATCTTGGTGAATGGAAAAGTCAAGGCCGAAGCCTGGCACGAACTTAGGATGTCCTGGAGCGTTTGCTCACATCTTCTCAAAACCTAACAGCACCACCGACTCTGGGTGGGTCCCTGGTGTGAGGCCTTTAAGGTCGGAGAAGATTCACGCCTCGCCTGTAGAAAAGGCCACCTACCATTTAACAGAAGTGATTAGTGTTCAACTGCCATCACCTTGGACTTTTTCAGAGGGAAAATACCATGTAATTGAGCATTAATCATAACTATTTAAAAGAAAGCAAATAAACAGAGCTGGAAACTCCATTCAGTTGAAGAGGCAGAAAAGTGCTGAATATCAGCAGTATTCCCAATGAGTTGCATGGCAGATTCCCGCTCTGATAAATATGCAGGACGTCAGCACTTATGAAAGAGTTAGGCTGATGGGAGGGAAGTGTTGATAGCCTATTAAACTGTAAATATTTACCCCACTTCTAAATAAAAATACTCTTCTTTCCCCCAGGGTCTCAACATGTCCTCTTTTTTGACAGATTGGCAGGCTTTGGAGATGCATTTGTTTCTGGAGCGAATGCATGGTGGAGGGCAAATTCAGACCTTTTTCCTAGAGAGAGAGAAAAAAAAGAGGGTTATAAATGCAGATGCATTATATTGTACGAAGAACATGGAATGTTTTTAGACACCAGGTTAACACTTGCATTTGATTTGGATATGAATTATTTATGTTTATGACAGAAGTTTTATGTAGCAACTCAAAAAGTAAGATTACAGGCCCAAACAGAATCATATTTCTGCAGAATTTGAACAAAGGTGTCTAATAAAAGTTCTACATATTACTTTCTATGTTGTTTGTTAAATATTTAATATTAAATATTTAATTTGGCTTCATATGCTGCAAGTGAAGTACTGCACTATTACATAGAATTCCGCAGATTTTCCCCCAAAAGTACCTGTAGATAGGTGTCAATCATTTTAATATATTTAATCAGATTAATTATTTGATTGTGTTTTCATGCAAGTAATGGGTAACACTTTACAATAAGGTTCCATTAGTTCATTTTAGTTAATGTATTAACTAACATGAATGAACAATGAACAATACATTTATCACAGTATTTATTAATCTGTGTTAATGTTAGTTAATGAAAATGCAGTCGTTCATTGTTCATATTAATTCATATTAATTCACAATGCATTAACTAATTTTAACAAGCACAACTTTTGGGTTTAATAATGCATTAATAAATGTTGAAATTAACATTAACTAAGATTAATAAATGCTGTAGAAGTATTGTTCATGTTTAGTTTATTTTAACTAAAGTAGTTAACTAATGTTAACTAATGAAACTTATTGTAAAGTGTTACCAATTAATGTATTAACAAGCAGATTAATTAAAGAAAATAATTGCGCAAAAAAAAAAAAGTTAGAAAAATGAGAAAAGCTCCTAAGTGCAATAAATACAAGCCTTGTATAAGTCTGAATTTCTCTGATGGTAGGAAAATACATTATTAGGGGTCAGGGGCCATGATTAAATGCATTTTTTAAAATTGTACTAAATTAACATGTCAGTTTAACAGCCTTAATTAGAAGTGACTGAATTTGCACTCGCATTGAAGAATGATGACAGAAGCAGGTGGTAACTCTCTCAGTCCTCATTCTTCATCTAAAGCATCTGCCAAACAAAACCAAACTCTGCTGTATTTGAATCAGTTAATGCCCCTGATCATCCTGGAGTTCAGAGTCATGGTTCCCTATCTGTCGTGACGACATTAGGGGTCTAACTTGGGAGCCCAATCAACTCTGAGTTTAAGAGAAAACACCAATGAGAATTGGCTAGTGGATTTTGCATGCTAAGTCACTGCCCGTGCCTACGGGTATATAAGGCAACAGCGTGCATCCACTCATTCAGGTTTTACGCTGAGGAGCCGAGAACGTGTCCCGGCATCAGCGAATGGTTCAAGGTTGTGGAATGGGGACATACTGCAACGTCTCCATTCCCTCCATCAGGGAACGAGGGTTACGTACATAACCAAGACGTTCCTCTGGACCTTTAGGCAAGGCCTCTTAGGGATTGGAGTTAAAGTGGTTGCCTTTCACATGTGTCTATAAGCTTTTGAAGGACTGCTTGCTTGGATCAACCTATCAGAAAACAAAGAGTGAGGCACAGATGTTATAAGAATATGTGCCCTCTCCTATATGGCTTCCAAGACCTTCATGACCTGCTCCATTGAGATTTCCACTCTGCTAATATAGAAGCTCTGTGCTGAGATCAAGTCAACCATGAATTCTTTGCTTTAATACTATGCATGAAGATTTTATTCATCTAGAAATATGCGATAAGGTGTTTACAGCAGGATGCTATTGTGACTTGAAAGTTATTGTTTTCTTATTTTCAGAAATAAGAAAAAAAAAATCTGTTTCAGAATTAAGTATATTGGAATATGTCATAGTCCAGGCTGTATAACTACTGTTTTACTGGAATAATACTCTCTAAGCACAAAACATCAGCTGAGAATTGGTTTGGATCGTATCCCAGTACTGCGTAAGGAACAGGTCTCTGTGTGTGTGTGTGTGTGTGTGTCAGATCATCTGGAATTAGCAAAGTATGCTGGTGCTCTCTTAGGCTTTCACATGTTACTCTGTTCCAAAAACTGCCCACCTAGTTAACATTATAGCTGAAAGCATCCGTACTGTGCCTATATGGTACAGTCACTATGGAAAAGAAGTAGTAGCATAGACATACATCTGAATCGAACAAATTACTGAAAAAGAAAAAATGTTGGGCAGAGACTTGGTTCTATCCATTGGTTGTTAATTTTATGGAGGCAGATCTAAATGTGAGCTTGCAGTTGATTTTAAGAAAGGGGCGGCATTTAATAATTGGAGAAATCCGGCATTCATCAGAGAGGACTGTCATTTACATTAAGAATTAGTTATGATTATTTTGATTAGGAATTACAAGGTCTAAATAAATAAATGAATAGAAATGAAACATGAAAAATATGCACGCATGAATTGTTTACAATAAAGTTAATAACTGTAACGAAGGGAGACGTGATGACGAAGTTGGGGATCCAAAAGCAACGCTTTATTCCATAGAGCGTAGTCAGAACAGGCAGGGTCAAACACTAGAAAACAATAACATCCGAGGCACAGGCAAAAGAGTAATCCACAAGACAAGCAAAGGTCAGGGCAGGCAGCAATAAATCAAAAACAAGGTAACAGTCCAAGGATCAAAACACGAGAAGGCAAAATCTAAATCTAGGAAACTGGGAAACTAGGACACTAGGAAACACGGAAGGGCTAAACATTCAATCACCAGCGATGTGAGAGAGTGTGTGTGCCATTCTTAGTGTGAGACTGATGAGGTGATGATGATTGCAATTGATAATGAGTCCGAGCAAAGGTTTATGGGAAATGGATTCCGGGGTGAATGGTAAAGGGTACAGAATGGGGTGCCCTCTAGCGTAGAATTTTCATGCTTATTAGAGTAATATGTTTTTAAGCTTAGCAACATGCTAACACCAAACTCTATTGGAATGAACTGTTAACATTAGCCTTGCAATTTTGTTTCAACCACAGACCATGCGGTTAATGTTCTGTAGCGCTCTTTTAATTAAAAAATTAAGTCATTATATTGAACTAACAGAAAAACTGAAGAGGAGACATGAAAAAGTCATAGCGCAGCCTGAAAATTGAAAAAAGCTTTTAGCTCTTCATTAAAAAGTTTCATTTGTCTGAATTGTTTTATGATTATCCTAGACAGGAGCATTAATAGGACATATTAAGGGTCTTTGGATATGAGCTCTAAGTAGTATAGTGAGCTGATGGGGTATGGGAGTAAAGGTGATAAAGGAGCAAATAAAGCGAAAGTGAATGTAAGGAGGCTCTCATCTTCTCACACACATATACGCCATACAGGACTGATGCTATGAAACGAGTCTTTATTGACCACACTGGTATTTATGATGGCTTAGGGTGGGTGTTTGCCGAAGAGATAGAGGAAGTCCAGCAGATGACAGACGGCCAGTGGGGTTGGGGGTGCAGGTTGAATGCTATTTATTGCTGTGTATATCAAAGAACAGGCTTTCAGAACGGCTGAAGGGAACGTGGCAAAGGGCTGCAGCCGGATATTATTATGAGAAGCCAAAACAAACCAAGGAAAGCGGACATAATACAGCATACAGACATATCACGCATGAAGGTGCTAGACGGCATAAACAGGCACGTTGTACATAATGTTACATTACCCGTGTGCATTCTTTACAAACATCACGACTGGTTTTGCACAAGGGCAAATTAACATGCCTTCTGATGTTGAAAACAACTAAATTTTCCTCAAGTTTTGCTTAAGGAAAACATCCCTAAGCAAAACTTGCTCCAAATGGTTTACTTACACACTTTTGGCCGTGTTGACGCTCACTTCAGTGGAAACATAGTCGGCTCTTTCCCACGTTTTGCATGCGCCACAGAGATTGTCTCTATAATCACATTTCTCCCTTGGGCACTTCTCTCCTAATACAAACAAAGTCTAAATAGATTTTTTCTCACATAAACTGTATAGATTGAGTCTTAAGCCATAAATCTTCCCAGTGTCATCCAGGTCCCTATTTAGCCAACTAAAGCATATATTGTATTGCTTTTGTCTCTAAGGCCTGAGGGGCCTTTTTATAAAAAAGCATTTTGTCAGAAAATTTAAGCATAATTTTATAGCTTGTATTTGACAAAAAATGCTGTAAAACGTGTAGCAGGTATATTGTGAGCAATATACATGAGTAACCTACTACTATTACGCACTTCCTACTTACTACAACAGATTAGCAGTGTAGAGCAGAGCGTACTGCATTGAATAATATAATATATACCACAATGCAATGTGATTTCCATGAATAATCAGTAATATTAGCTCTTCTTGATTTACTATTTGATAAATCATCTGATATGTTTACACAAAATTAAATTTAAAATACATTTAAGATAACTGGATGTGTCATGCTGAATTATACATGTTATACCTCATGTTGTGTTCTGGTCTTTTTGACCCAGAGAGGATTTTCTTTTTCCTGAAAATGAAATGTTAAAACTAGTTGACTTTATTTTTGGGGTATAACTACATCCCAAATGTTTTTCCCCCCACCTTGTTATACTAAGTGTTCCTGGTCAAAAATGACCAGCCTACAAAAACTGATTATGAATTTCTCATTATGCTCTATTCTTACCAAATACTGGATTCACATTTTTTAACAGCTTGTTTTCTTTCAATTAGCACAGGTTTTGTATTTCTTTTTGAAACGGATTAGTCTTAATAATTTTTTATTAATAAAAATATTGGTTATTTGACATGTTATTAAAATTTCAGTCCTACCCCTGTCAAGTAGTACTGGCATGACTAGTAAATAGCTGCCAGGAGGCCTAACCAAGTTGGCTGCCGAGTGAACTGACTGGCTTAAAAAGAGCTTTAGCTTTACTCAAGCCGGATTCTGATCCTTTCTGTTGATCTTCGGCAGTCTGCTGCTCTGGTCTGTATCTTAGATCCCTCCAGGCCACGTTCTGGGCTCAACATGATCAGTCTTTCATGCTCAGCTGCTTTGGTCTGAGGATTGCTGACGAGTTACAGGAGGGATCAATGGGCGACTGTAAATCCTCCAGCCATTGTGTTGGCTATTGATTTAGTGCTCAGAGGCTGTGCTATCTGCTCCATGGCAAAAGCACAAACAAACTCTCTCACATGTGCCATTGATGTGCCCTGGGGTGAGATCCTCACCGCTTTAGCACTCACTCTGTCTCTTACAGACACAACATCACATTAGTCTGTTCTATAAAACTGCTTTGTTGCTGAACCCCACTAGAGCCGATGGACTAAAGAGTCTCTTGGATAATTACTTGAAAAATGAGTCAAGTGGGATGTGGGTCCATTTTGCTGGCCTGAGGGCAGTTTCCATCTCAGTTCTTCGAATTAATTAGAGTGATCTTCAATTTAGAATTATTATTTAATTGTATTGTGGTTTCAGTAGTGACATTATGTTTGCGGCTGGATACCAATTAATTTTCCCCAAAGCATTCAAGTATTAAAGACTTTTAAGTAAGGCAGATTGTTCAATAAATAATGACAATAGAAAAACACAAAGGGAAGAATGGTAGTTGCCACAAAAGCTATTTCTCAGTGACCAAAATTTTGAGTGAAAATACATATTCACAAATTGTTGTTTTCTGTTGTAGTCTTTTGTTGGTTTCAAAAATATGTTTTATACCCTAATAAATGAGCATATTTTTTTTGTGAATTTTTTCCATCTAACCTTACAAACAAAAACGACAATATAATTTTATTTTTTGTAATAGCTTTCAGGCCAAAACAATAGTTTGATATTTTTCTCTATTACCTTTGACATTATTCAGCTTTTTTTTTTGTTTCTTCTTTGATGTTTTTGTTGTTGTTTTCCTTTTCTTTTTTTGTATTTCATAATTGCTTAAATGCACATTTCTCTTTTAAAGCCCATAGGCAGGCTCCATATTGTTTAATGTTTTTTTAATGCAAAAATTATGTTCTTCCTTGGTATTTTTGTCTAGTTTTCCAGTAAAAATATCTAAATATTCTTACATCAAGATGATACATTTACTTGAGAAGCATAATGATTTTAAATCCTAAGCCTTGTTTTTCAATAATAAAAAAAAAAGATTAAAATTGATTGAGAAAACAATAGCTGTCAGTGGGGTCAGAAAAATAAGCCTAAATCAAAGGGAAAACTAGATTATTTTTCTGACCCCATTGGCAGACAAGTTTTCTTTTTTAATCAAAAACGTTACTCAGAAAACAAGACTTCGAATTTTCAATATTTCTACTAGAAAACAAAACAAAAATACTGAATAACTTTTTTTTGTATAACTTTTCAGAGGATCATAATACAACTTGAACAATGAAAAGAATACTTGGCCCAGTTGAAACCCAAAAATGCCACATACTTTCCAATCCATCACTGATTTTCCAGCCATTTTTAAAGTTTGTGCAGAAACAGATAATACAGAAATAGATAAATAGGTTTATGGAGATAATCCTAACCTTTATAAAGAGGTGTCTATTAGGAAACATTCCATCTGGGATCAATAAAGAATAGCTACTAGATCTCAATAAATCTACTGCACCAATACAGACATGTTGAATAGCAGCTGAACTAGACACATAGGAATCTCACTCCTCAATACCCCTCAAGCAGGCCTGATATAGCCAGTCCTTTCCCATTCTCTTAGACTACAGATCACGTTCACTCTGAACACTTTTTGGGTCAGTGCTTTAATAATGCGCCTCATTCCTTTCCGTTCTTAGGGGTTTGAAGCCTCAAATATAGCCACACTTCTGAGGTTATATGGGCCATACTATGTACTAGACCAGGGGTTTTTAACTATGAGGACACGGACCCCCAAAAAGATGATCTCACTGTGAGTAAAATATAAAGGCTGTTGCATGTATATAAATCCATGTGAGAAAACTATAACATTTTATTGTAAAGATACAGTATTGTATACACAACAAAATTAAATAAATATTTACTAAATTAAATAATTAGGCGTTGCGTTAATATTGTACTAAAGCAATTGTCAAAATATTATTTGGAAAATACTTAATTTCAATACCATTGAAAAGTTTGGGTTTGAAAAGTTTATATATATATATATATATATTTGAAAGAATTCTATTAACCAAGACTGCATTTATTTGATCAAAACACAGAAAAATAGTAATAATAATGTGAAATATTACTACTATTTAATATAGCCGTTTTCTATTTAAATATATTAAAATGTAAACAATAACAACCAAAAAAAATATTCCTGTGATGGCAGCCATTACTCCAGACTTCAGTGTCACATGGTACTTCAGAAATCATTATGAAAATTTCGCGCTCAAGAAACATGAAACATTTCTTATTATTATCAATGTTGGAAATATTTGCGTAATAGTGATGCGTAATATTTTAGACACTTTTTGGACTCTTTGATGAATAGAAAGTTCAAAGAGCAATTTTTATTTGAAATTGTATTCAATTTTTGTAACTAAGTCACAAACACAAAAAGTCCTTATGGTTGTTTTTAATTAATTCGAAGCATTCTTACTGCAAAAAAAAAAAAAAAACTACTGACCCCAAACTTTTGTATCTATAAAATGATTTACATTTTTTTAGTTGATGGTATCAAAATATAAATATATATAAATTAAACATATTTAATATTTTATGTGCAAATGTCAAGTTACTTTTGTAAATGTCTTTTTTCCCCCTTATATATATATATATTTTTTTTTTCTCAAATTTTCACACTCGTCCTCTTGTAGCCCCCTGGCGGTCCCTGAACCCCAGTTAAAAACTCATTGCACTACAATATCAGAACATGCCAATATACATTCAGAAGAGATTTTCAGTGAAATACTAGCTAGAAGCTCCCAATAAAGCACCATCTCTCAATAAATCAGGCTTCCTGTGTCTGTATTTGATGAACTCATAAACATTTTTCCTTCCTGGCATATTTTCTTATCTGCATTATATCCCTGAGCTGCGGAGGCTGCTATATGCCATGTTTTATGAAGGGTTCAAACCCTCCGCCTGCGGTAAACTCTTCATTTTTTCACTGTCACTATATCTGGCACAGACGGTTAGATGGCTTTTGTGTTCTTACACCTTTGAAAGAAGATGAAAGCCAGGTGTCATCCCTGTGTACCAAACACCTCAGCTTCATGAATTAGTCTGATGCATCTTCCCACTCGCACACACCATTCAGATCTCCAAGAAAACCTCAAAGTCGTGCCCTCTCGACCCTCTGCCCCCCGCCTGCAACACAAGGCAAAGAGAAAAGACACAATTTAGCCAATTAAAAAGATGCATACCAAGGCGATTCTTGCAAAACTCTCTGTAGTTCTGCACTGTGGGTACTTAGCAAGGTCCCATCGTACATCAGGGTTACCAAGGGTATAGCGGTCTGCTCTACCTCCGTGAAGGATGGCTCAAGTCTCTTTCCAGCCGAGTACCTTTCGAAGGCATCACGGCAACGCCTTCTCTAATGGCCCCATCTAAATGAGCAGCGGCGGAGTGTGCAGCGGTGCCGCACTGACCCTGTCACCATCCATTAGGCACTGTGCCTTTGGAAACACTGTCAGTCTGTGCCACGCTCTCATTTGTGACACTACGGTACCATGTTCATCCCCAGATGGAAGTTGCCGTTTTGTAGTAAGTAAAGAGTGTTGGGACTGGCTTGGATGTGTACTGGAAGAATGACTTTGGACCTCCAGGGACGGGTCTAATCAGGCTTCTGACTGAGAGGACTAGCAGACAGCACAGTGATTTTTGGGCTGCATCTGCAGCACATTAGCGGAACGCCAACAGGAGCTCTCACACAGACAACCAACTGTGATTTCTGGGTTGCCACACACTGAGTAGTTCCTTTGATAATGGACATACATTATAAAGTGGTTATTGGAGAAACTATTACAGACTGCACTTGTTCATCATCAAATTTATTTACATGAGCAAAGGGACCTTATTTATATCCAAATGGTAAATCATTTACGAATCCCAGCAGCCTGATCTCATTATGATTCGTAGGTATTTGAACGTAGTGTTTACACGTACAACATTTTTTTTGAACATTTTTATTTCCTGGATGATTTAGTTTGACTGTGAATCTACACAGACTGTTTACACGTACATGTTTTTTTGAATATACTCTGAAACAACCAATTTGGATGTATTGACTCATCTAAAATGTAAACATTGTTTTTGATTAGATAATGCTTAAATGATAGCAGAATTTATTCATTTTAAAGTTTTGGATAAAATGATGGAATCCTCTGCAATGAGTTGAATGCAACACCTGACATCACAGAGAACATAATCAGCATTTATGTAAAATCAGGAAAATGTGTTAACATACAGTATTTAATTACATTAAAATCAACTATGCATTCCATTAATTCAATATTCTATTAACCAAAAAGGATTTGTGGTCCCACTTTATATTAAGTGGCCTTAACTACTATGTACTTGCATTTAAATTAATCATTTGGTACAATGCACTTACTGTGTACATACATGTTTTTACATTGTACTTATATTTGAAAAATATCTGCATGTAATTACATCTGTAATTAATTTCTGTAATTGCATTTATAATTACACTGTTGTCCCATCCCTTATACCTTAACCCACCCTTAAACCTACCCATACCACCAAACCTGTCCCTAACCTTACCCGTATCCCACCTCAGTAGCAGCAAGTGTTTTGCAATACAATAGGAACACAATAAGTACGTTGTACTTATTTTTTGATGTAAGTACATAGTAGTGAAGGCCACTTAATATAAAGTGGGACCGGATTTGTAAACACTTGTGATCATATGTAAAATGCTTACATTTTAGATGCTATCAATATATTAATAACATGCTTTTTAATATATACACCATTGTGCTCATGGATATCTAGACAAATTGGTAGCAAGGTTATAATTGAACTAAACCGAATAACTTAAACTTAAAGTAAAACTACCACCATAAAAACATTTTGACTTGTATGTTTAACATTAATTGAAATGAAATATACAGATATTATTATTTAAATGAAAAACTTTGTTTAGTTATACTTGAACTACTAAAATAACTAAAACTAAATAAAGTAATCAATACAAATTATACAGACATTTTAAAGAATATATAATACAAATGACAAAAACCCACAACAAAATTACTTTAAAATTAAAAATTAATTAATTAATTTTAAATTAAAATGAAAACAGAAAATATAAAAATAATATCTCATTCAAAATATAAAGAAAAACTATAATACTATATCATATAATATTAAAATAACAACTAAGTGCTTCAAACAGACGTCTTTTAAAGATTTGATTTCAAGTTCTGGCAAACTTTGGAAGATTCTGATTTGGAAGATTTCCACTTTCTTTCCAAGCAGACTGATTAAAAATAAATAAATAAACAAAAAATCCTGTGTGCACTTAATCAGAGAAGTTGTGTACAAATCAGCCAATCAGATTAGAGCTTGCCAGATGAGAAAGTACTTTCCAGTTTTGTCAGCAAATACATTAAACTTTCTGTGAACGGACTGTGTGTGAAGCTGACGCTACTGTGTAATTATAAAGACTTACCCCAAAAGATGTTTTTGTCAAACAAATAAGTAGTTTACTCCATTATTTTATACTATTTAATAAAAAAAAAATTTTTGGAAAATACAGAGTTCTGTTTACAACTGAGGGAACGCTAACACACAGACTCGCCGGGTCCATTTCCCAGATGTTTGATGTGTGCTCTAAATGAGCTAAGACTCATGTAGCTGAAATTCAAGGTTCTTATTATGCTTTTATCAAGAGGGTCAACCAGTGTCAAGCCAAGAGCTGGTGTGGGTGGGTTCCTCGCTACCTGGAGTTCTCTGATGAATATTTTAATAATTAGATGATGCCGATGGGTCCAAGTGACACATTTTCTCTTTGGCATCAATATTAATAGGTTGCAGTTTTCACACTTCATGTGAAAGGTGGTGCTGCATAGCAGAAGTGTCGCAGAAGCAGCCCTGCAAGTAAAGTTTCAAAGCTGAAATTGTTTTTGTTTGTTTGTTTTTTTTGCATGCTGCATGGCTGCATATTTAACATGCAATGAAAATGTAGTATAACCTAGTTAAAAACTCTGTATTTTCCAAAATATTTTTTTTTATTAAACAGTATAAAATAATGGAGTAAACTACTTATTTGTTTGACAAAAACATCTTTTGGGGTAAGTCTTTATAATTACACAGTAGCGTCAGCTTCACACACAGTCCGTTCACAGAAAGTTTAATGTATTTGCTGACAAAACTGGAAAGTACTTTCTCATCTGGCAAGCTCTAATCTGATTGGCTGATTTGTACACAACTTCTCTGATTAAGTGCACACAGGATTTTTTGTTTATTTATTTATTTTTAATCAGTCTGCTTGGAAAGAAAGTGGAAATCTTCCAAATCAGAATCTTCCAAAGTTTGCCAGAACTTGAAATCAAATCTTTAAAAGACGTCTGTTTGAAGTATATATAGTCCAGCAATTCTGGACTAGATAAGGAGGCCGAAGGTAATGGAGAGAAAATCCTTTTAGAAATCGTCACGCTCTGTACAGCGTCTAGATTAGGATTTCGGCTTATAATCCTAATGAAAATCGGTGTTGGAAATGACTTTCTTAATCAGCTAATACTGCGGCCTGCGCCGTCTTCTTCAGTTTGCCCAATAGCTCATGTTATCTTGCACACCTAGTTTGTTTACAGCTTTCCAAATGTAATTGAGACCACACCAATTGGCTGGTAGGAACTGACTTGGCGTTGAAAGGCGAAATCCTCTCATGTTATGAACTGCCCTGTAAAACTGGGTTCAGATCTCTGCAGGGAGCTGCTAATCATTACTGGGGTTTGATTTTTTCCAAACTTCGATCCTAACTTTCACAGGTTCGGAAAGCAACAGAAAGAATGACCTACTTTGGAAACTGCAGGCTGTTCTTCCCTGTATAAGTGGCATGCATTAAAAAAAAATGATTTCAAATGTCTTCCATTTTCTCTAGCACACCGCAAAGTACACGGAAGTACAGAGGTTAGCCATTTGCTTGAGTCGGAATCATTGGACTTGTTTTTCAGAGTGTGGCTTGATGCATTTCAGTAGTCAAAATAATATTTTTTCAGTGTAAGTATCCAAGTACAGACAAAATGGCCTTGAAGTTTCTTTATTTTCCATGCACACAGACATTGACACAGCGGCAGTCATTTTTAAATACATAAAAATTGATTACAAAACATTCTCTAATGCAGAACGTTCATAAGTTTGAGTTTTAATTCCACAGAAAAGGCGAAAAACCAAAACACGAATATGTTCACTTTATTTAGGGACTCAAAATGCAGACTGTCCAGATCCCAGTGCATACAGTGACACAAAAAGTGTGTTTATCTCTTAATTGGTGGGATGAGAACCATCCGCTCCATTGTGCTGGCCTGTCTCTGCATTTCCACTCTCATACTTTGCCTCAATCGTTCCAGCTGCCACTGCAGTACAGCCTCCCTCTCCCTCAGCTCGTCCAGAGCTGTCGATGCCTGGAGCTTCCCAGCTGTCACTTCCAGGCCAGGTTCTCTGGTGTGGAACCTGTGAGGTGGCTTTGTGGGCTGTGGATGCTGGAGACATGGCAAAAAGCCTCTTGATGTGATTGCGGAGGTGTTAGTAAGATGGAGACCCTCTAAATAGCCTGAAACCTTCTTCTCCACCTTCATTCTCTGACTTTCAGAAAGCCGAGAAGCCCCTTGACGTCCCCCCTAATGAGAACTAAAGCTTGCTAAGACTAATGATTTCAACAGACTGGAATACTGATCAAACATCAAATGGATACTAATATCAAAAAGAAAGGTATTGCGGTAACCCAGATAATCAAGTACATGGGAGTAGATATGTCAGTGTATATCTCTTGCATCACTAGGAATGTGTTTAGAATTGACATGAAGAAATTTCAGTCTGAGAATAAGACCTCAGCTATGGCAGGCGGTCATTTATCATAACAGGTTAGACCACATCACAAAGACCAACTAATTATCCACCGCACCAACCACGTTACAATGTAGTGTAATTTATTCAGGTAATAAAAGAATGCAATGATGAGATGACCTAGTTTTTATAATTCTTTAAGCACTATCCTCCCTAATTACAGAGATATTAAAACATCTCTCGAATCTGCTGGAAGAACCTTTGAACAGGTAATAATAAAACATGATGAGGAAAGTTCCACATGCACAGAACAAATTAGGAATTGGTGCCTATGGAAACCCAAAGAAAAGGAATACTAATAATGATGATTATTATTATTAATTTAATTATGGTCATTATGGTATTTAGATCATTGTTTTAAGACCTGTTATTATTATTATTAATAATAATAATAATAGTAATATATTATGTTATAATAATAATAAAAATAAGTTATTATTATTGTTATAAATATTATTATTATTATTGTTACTATTATTTATAATAAGTCATTAAACAATTATCTAAATACTACAATAATTATTAGTAATATGAGCATATAATTATTAATAATAATAAATAAAATGTTAATAATAATTAATAATTTATTTTATTATAAATAAAATATATTTATGTGTTTCTTTTTTATGTACTCATACTGCTGCTTTGCCAATATTCTATGTAAAATAAAAGTACTTCGAAAAACTCTAAACTGGAAGGTAACAGGAAATAAAGGATGATGTGATGAACATATCAATGTGGTGGGACTGAGTTTATATAAATCTTAAAACTTAAGACTGTCAACATCTCAAGCACCAAAACTGACAGCGCTTGAATTTGAAAACTTTATCAACTTCAGGCAGTGAAATCCTAACCTTATTATATGTTGAAGCCTTCCCATCGGCACTTATGTGGGTGGATCTTACCTACTGGCTGGTCATTACCTGTGAGGTGAGTGTGAGAGTGGACTGCTCTATTCTTCTGGCTCTCAGTTCTGTCTGCAGCCTTAGCAACATCTTGTCAAGTCGTCTGACTGCTCTCCTGGTCTCGTCTCCGTGGGGACACCTCACCGTGACAGCCCGATCCCCTGGTGGCCAATCGGCAGGATCGACCTCGGACGCATCAACGAGGGAGCTGTCGATCACGCTGTCCTGCATAGAGACAAAGGCATAAGTGCAACAGGTCAGGACCCCTTCTGAGACAATTGAGATGTACTGTGCTCAAGCCATGCCAGCGAGCTCTGCTAAAATAATTATATAGTCTTTGGATTCATTTACTAAAGAGCTATCAGTTGACTTTGTTTTCTGCTAGTTCTTATTTACAATCAGAACATGCATACCGTGTAGTTTGTTTTTGTCAGCTTTCTCTTTAATGTGCAATCAATCATAATTTAACTCTTTCTGAGGAAAATGAGTGGTGCTTAGCTATGCGAAAAATGAAAAGGGTGTTTTCAGACCTACTGTATGTTGTTTATTTTGTTCTGAAACACACTGAATTAAAGTGCAACAGTGCCCGGCCAGTTTCTCAGTGTTTACCAGAAATCCCATAGGGATTTAAAAAAAAGAAAAGACTTAGTTAAAACATTATAAGTCAAGAGCCAAACCAACCAGTTACAGGGTGAATCACAACATTACAAACATTGATTTAAAGAAAAAAAGTACTTGAAGAATCAAATAAAAACACAATGCTGTGTAAATAAAGATACAATAAATCCCATGAAGTTCTATGAATGACAATAACATTAAAAACGACAGAAAAATATAACTATTTATTTAAGTAGTTTATGTATATACAAACAATCCATTTCAAGTTTATTGCAGAATGTGCATATGAATACAAATATTTAATTTGAGACTGGGGCAATGATTATGTTATGTAATTTGCAGTGCTTCATGAGAGTGGTTGGTCGCTGAAGAGGTTTACTAAAACTTTACAGTTATAGTTAAGGTTAAAATGTGTGAACAGGCCTTAAGGAGTTTAAAATAAACTAATAGCCCTACGTATGAGCAATAATAACAGCAAGCACCACTGATCGTTTTCTTGTTAAAACAGTTCAGCTACAAAATGTCCCGACACTTCAGAATAACTCAGTGAAAGTGTTTTGGGTAGATGATCCAGTTCGCTCAAAGTCAGACTTTGTGCAAGTACCTGCAAAGAAAATCAATTCTTTAAGAACCTGTGCTAATCAACAGCAGCTCAACCAATAGCTGAAGCTTAAGAGCTGCTTCCATCACCCTTGTGTGGACGGTGACAAAACAATCCTGCCCAAATAGCACTCCATCCACAAAATATTTGGCTTTCATCAAGAGCTATAGATTTCCCAATGATGCAGTGGGCATGCTATTTGATTTCCATTCCCCTTCTTCCTGTTCTTTGGACCGGGGAACTTTTGTCTGTGTTTCAAAAGTCTAGATTGAATTTCTCACTAAAAGGCTCCAAAAATTGAATTAACGGGGTTTAGAGTATTTCCACAACTCAATTTGATAGAGGATATTATAATTCATTGAAACCCCACAATGCGCTTTATTCTGATTGTGCATCTCATATCGACTTATATTGAGGCTCAACATAAAAGAACCATAGAAAAAGTAATAATTTCAATAGTATGATGTGCTGGAAGTGGGAAAACAAAAAGCCCTCCTCCATTTGTCCAACTCAAAGACACCCATGAGCTCACCACTCTTACTGAATAGCAGTTAAAACATCCCTTTTTACTTCAAAATGCACACTGAGAGTGAAAAATGAAGCCCCTGCCAAGTGCTCAGGACCCTCTTCTGCTAGCAGGAGACTTCTTTATAACTTCATTTCAAATTGGAGAGGTGCCAGTGTGAGTGAGGGCTCTTGTCTGCCAGATTCAGAGTCCTGGAGTGCCAGGGCATCACTGTGAGTGACAACTCAAAGCTAGGCAAGGTTACTGCTTGCAGACCGGCAGTCTGGCTCTCAAACAACTGTAGGGTAATATACATATTAGATTTAGTGTCATTGGTAACTTTTCAGAGTAAATGAATTTGGTGGTGCTGAAAATCTCACACATCTGTCTGGTAGGCTTGCCGCGATAGACGTTTTTTTCGGTTATAAAAACGTCGTTATTGGTTACATCATTTGCCTACTGCGGCACCGCCCCCCACCGTCGTTTAGATTTTTTTATAGTAACAAAAATAATTTAGCCTAGTTCAGTTAGAGGACAGACACTTTTAAAAACTAAACACTCAATGCAGCGTGCCGAACAGTGCGCGAACGACAGTGCACTACCGAGCAGGAGTCAGATTTTATTTATCACGTGAGGAGAGTGAGTCGAGCTGACTGACAAGAGTGAGGTGAGAAAGACATGACGATGGCTGAAGATTGTTTAGAAAGGAAACACAAAGGCGCCTGTTTGGCAATATTTTAGATTTTGAAAAGCCTATTGACTGGAAGTTTTTTTTAAACATTCGTTTCTTATTTATTTGGTTCCACAGTGTTTGCTGATTACTTTATTTAAACTTTGTGTATTTTATAGTGCTGTCAAACGATTAATCGCATCCCAAATAAAAGTTTTTGTTTGCATAATATATATGTGTGTTCTGTGTATATTTATTATGTATATATTAGGGATGCACCGATACCACTTTTTCCAGTACTCGCCCGATACTGATACTTTTATTTTTGGTACTTGCCGATACCGAGTACAGATACCAATATTTTTATTGCATTTGTAAATTTTTTAAATATTGGGTACAGAAACCAAAAGAGTATGTATAAT
>NW_015555763.1:2452888-2457597 GCF_001515605.1 Sinocyclocheilus anshuiensis
AGCTGACTGACAAGAGTGAGGTGAGAAAGACAAGACGATGGCAGAAGATTGTTTAGAAAGGAAATGCAAAGGCCTGTTTGGCAATATTTTAGATTTTGAAAAGCCTATTGACTGGAAGTTTTTTTAAACAATCGTTTCTTATTTATTTGGTTCCACAGTGTTTGCTTATTACTTTATTTAAACTTTGTGTATTTTATTTTACATCAAGGTGTATATGCCGTGCCTCCAAGCTTTCTTATTCGTTTTGCTAATAAACGTTCTATGTTTCTTATTTATTTGGTTCCACAGTGTTTGCTGATTTTCAGTTTTATATACCTATTGAAACTTTGTGTAGCCTAAGTAATTTGTTATTTTATTAGGCATATATGGTGTATTTTTATTCGTTTTGTTAATAAAAGTTCTGAGTTTGACGTTGTTGTTGCTTGAATTGAATCAACGCCGAATTGCCGCTAATTTGAAAGTGAAAGTAAAACGTGCACGGCGCTTTTTCAAGCTATTTGAAAGCCAAGAAATCCGAGGAAAAGAGGGAAAACTCAAATGAACAATTGCTTGACACCAAATTGCAGCAATTCAATTGCCGCTAATTTGAAAGTGAAAGTAAAATGTGCACTTTTACAAGCCATTTGAAAACGAAGAAAAGAGGGAAACTCAAACAAACTAACACCCCCACCCCAACGGTGATACCGGTATTACCGGTGTTGTCACACGTCGATGTCACCGTCACAACCCTACTGTCTGGATGAACTGGCCATGCATACATATCTGGGGCTGTACAGCGATGTGACAGCGTGAACAAACAGAATATTTGATAAAGGAGCGTGAGTTTGAATATCAAATTCATTCCTGCTTGGGACACAGCAGACATACCATCCAGCACCAGAATAAAGGTTTGTGAAGTTTCCAATCCAGATACGCCTCCAGAATTCCATTCAACGCTTGTATCTGCTCCAGCTCCTGAAATAAAATGTAAAAAAAAATCCTGATTACACGTGAAGAAGCTCTGTTGTTTTAAAACAATAAATCCCCCAGTGGCCCTACAGTGCAAGTACAGTTTTGTGCACACTTGGCAGCTGCTTTGAACTGTTCTCAGGGGCAATTTTTCCCTGTAGGAGCTCAGCTAATACCTCACATCTCTGCGGTTAGACAGAAGCGCTCCAGGGACTAACTCTTCACAGCACCCCACACAGGCTGAAGGGCAATGGGGAGGGAGAGAGATCCCTGAGCTGCCCACCGTAACGTACACGGCTTGAGAAGAGAGATCTATTAGCCTGTGTCTGAACATATCGCACACTGTACTTAGTACATAGTGTGTACTTCACACACTCAGACCTGACAGACCAAGGTCTAGAATACCTGGAGAAAGCTATTAGTTAAGAAGCAGGATCCCCGGTTGTATGTGATTTTAAATCTGCAATCTTCACTCATGGGTGCTTGGCTCTGCTGCCAGGTTGTTTAGAGCCAATTACCTGAGCCATACATGACATATGGCTAATTACTGTGAAGTGATAGAAAAAATGATGTCATGACAACACAGATTGGCTGATGATACCGTAAGAATGTGCACAGTGCTGAATTCATCACTAGTTACTATAATGAGCCCTACAAAAAGAGCTGGACATTGGTTATACATCTAATATAATACAGTGAAGTCATTAAGTTACCAAATGATGTGTTAGTAGGCCAGTTTTGTGCCCGTTCCAAGTGTTACTATTTGTGAGTGTGGGAATAAAATGGCAATAAACTTGAGCTTTAGTCATTTACACAAACTAGTTTTTACAACCGTCCATTGCCATTAATCGAATGATTTATTTGTGTAGTCACTTTTTTAAATGCATTTAATTAAAATATTATTAATGAACATATAAATATAAACTTAGCATTTAACAATTTTAATTTATAAATACACTACCATTCAAAGGTTTGAGGTTAGTAAGACTGCATTTATTTAATCAGAAATACAGTAAAAACAATAATATTTTGAAATATTATTACATTTTGAAATGCCTAGTTTCTAGTTTAATATTCTAAATATTAATATTTTATTTTTGTTATATTTTAAAAACAGCCATCAACCCATCGAAAGCGTACAGTGATTTGGTGCTCAAGAAACATTATTAATTTATTATTAATATTAACATTATTAATGTTAAAAACATTAATGTTGAAACTTTACATTTTTTTAAGATTCTTAGATGAAAATAAATTAATTATAATTGTTATAAATGTACTGTCATTTTAGATCAATTTAATGCATCTTTACTGTATAAAAGTATTAACTGCTATATTTATTTAAAAAAATTACAAAAATTACTTTTGAACTGTAGTTTGTGGGTGTATGTACATAACTTGGAAACATGCCATGACTGGGTTTGCTAGATTATAAGTAGGTTTGTCCTGTATTTCACTTCTTGCACTAAACATTTTGCCTGTACTAACTACAATGACTGTTCCAAATTAAAATGACTTATTAGGAAAAAAGGAATCCAAGCCCTAGGTAGCATCATTTTTAAAAAACACTTGTCTCTTTTTCATTATCTTTCACTCACTTTCTCTATATACCACTCATTCTTTTTCACACTTTTGTTATACACTCTAAACAACCTACCTGACAAAAACAGCCCCTTTGTTAGATGTCAGGAGGGAGACTTTTTCTCAGAGATAAAATACTCTTACAAAGCCCCTAAAGAGCAAGGGAAAGAGGAAAGGAACAGGAGAGCGTGGGCCTTTTGACTTTAAAGATCAAGATCTGCACTCTTCAAACAAGCAGGATTTCCCACCTTGTCAATCTGTCACACCAAAGCATTGGGCGGCAGGTTCATAGAGGTGGATGCTGCATTACAACCTTCTCCAGAATAAGCCAGTGGATGAAAAACACATTGACAGCTGCGTGCAATCATTCGGCGATTGAAATGAGTTTGTTACCTAGCTTACGGCAGTTATTATCGAGCGCTGATCACCATATGCTCTGATGACGGATAGAAGCACTTACCATACACCAAAGGAATACAAATGCGACAAGAAATCTCTGGAGAGAATCTAAATTAGTAAAGGTGTCACTTGTCATGTAATAACAATGATCAGGGGCTGAACTCATAACGCTTGCCCAGTGTTTAATGCACAAATCCTGAGACCTACATGATCTCATGCCAATATTTCATTACAATGTTCCAGCATTTTCATGTCACCTTGTCAAGAGCAGTTGATGTCGTGTTGCTGTGATGGGAACCAGTGATGTGAGGCTGACAGACAGCAGAGGGGCTGATATTGGAGATAGCCTAGAGAAAGAGAACACGGGGTATTATTACATTTCTGCATTTACATCTAAATATGCTGTTTTCATCATTATTTTAGATTATATTTTTAGTGACTTGCCCTATGGGTGAATTTGGACCTCTCCTCTTGTGCTGAGAGTAAGCTCTTCCACTGAAGTCTCAGTTTCCCATATTGCCACTGCAGTGCCTGTAGTACCGGGTCCTTCTTCACTGAGGCATCCTCTCCTGGTCCATGTGCCGCTACGTCAGGCTGTCCAGGTATTAGACCTTGGGGGATCTTACATGTTCACAAAAATTGAAGAAAAAAAAATTACATTACAGTAGCTATCAAGCATTATTCTATTAATACTATAACAACATCTGGAGGCAAAAAGTACAAATCCTACAAGTAAAGATAAAGAAATCCTTCAGTAGATTAAGGTTTTATGATTTAACCCTAGGGGAGGCATGAACCTCAAGCTGGTTCTAGGGGAAATTTTTATTTAGCTTTGTTAAACCCAAAAACAGGAATTGCTACTTAGGGCTTCTGCTTTAAACAAATAATAATGTTTTGATCTTTTTTTCTTTTTGTAATTAACAGCTTAACACATGATTAATTTAGCTTTTTAAGGAACAAATATGTTAGTGCTGCATTTAGGTTGTTGGATGATAATCATAGCAGTATATAAACTACCTTTCAAAAGTTTGTATTTGAAAGAAGTTTCACCAAAGCTACATTTATTTGATCAACAATGCGGTAAAAACTTTTATTTTGTGAAATATTATCATTGAATTTTTGTTTTCTATTTTAATATGTAATTTATTCCTGAAATGGCAAAGCGGAATTTTTAGCAGCCATCAATCTTCAGTGTCACATGATCCTTCAGAAATTATTCTATATGCTGATTTGGTGTTTAAGGGTGCTTTCACATTAGCACTTTTGGTGCGCACCCGGGTTCGATTGACGTCAGAGTTCGGTACGTTTGGATGATGTGAACGCTGTCTTCCGAACTCGGGTGGGCAAGTTTTTAAGTCCGCTTAAAAAGGGTGGTCTGGGGTACAGTTCAAGTGAACTCCGGTACGGTTCGCTGCTGATGTGAACGCAATCGTACCAAATCACGGAAGTGAACCGCTATTAAGGAGTATTATTTGATAAAAATGTGTGTTTGTTTCACTCACTTTCTTGACGAGCGTGACTGATGCGCTGCAAGCAGAGAGCTGTATATCTCATTTCTGTTCACCTTCAGAGTACTTTAGAGCATTTGCAGTACATTCGTAAGCCAGACGTAAGTGCCGTTATGTACCGAAGCTTTGGAAACAAAACCAATGGTTCAAAAACATAAATATAAAAGCACTCAAATTAGAAAACATTATTATAAGCTAAGCATTGTGAATCAGGCTAAAGTAAGGCGATAGTTTTGAACACTGGCTGGTTATGTACTTGCTCAAATATTGATT
>NW_015555763.1:2457607-2472028 GCF_001515605.1 Sinocyclocheilus anshuiensis
GATATCGTCCTCTTTTGGAAGACCAAACAAAGTAGTTTCGCTTTCACAACGAAACACACAGTGCCTTCACGAGATGGTGGCGGCGGCAACAATACTACAGCAATAATAAAAGTTACGCCTTCTTTCTTTGTGTGAACATTTTGGCGGCGTTATGCAAATCTTCTCACATCGTGACGTAGACATGTGGGGGCGTGTTAGAAGGAGCCGTTTTAGGTAGGCGTGGTTGACTTAACTTTTATAAAGAATATCTCTTTGGATTTGAGACTTTAGTCTTTGCAACTTTACAGATCTTCTTTATGCACCAAGAGCTTGTAACACTCCAAAGAGAAAGGAAAACTTGAAATCGCATCATATGACCCCTTTAACCAAAAAAAGTTACGGACTGCAGCTTTAAGAAACATTGATGCATTTTGCGGGTTTCCTTGATGAATAGAAAGTTCAAAAGAAGAGCATTTATTTGAAATAGAAATCTTCTGAAACATTAAAATGTCTTTGTCACGTTTGATCAATTTAATACATCCTTGCTAAATGAAAGCATCAATTTTTTTTTAATGTACCGGTTCCAAACCTTTGAACAGTAGTCTGTGCACATACATAAATACATCAAACAGAAGTAGATTTATGCAGCACTCGTTTTGAGAACAATGCAACACTCAGACCTATTAAAAATGTTTAAATGTAGATATTAAATAACAGATTCTGTATTATTCTACCAACTTCAGTTTGCTTCTTTTTTGTTATAATAAGGTCAATAAGGTTATTAACTCTAATGATGCATATATTAGTATCATTAGTGTTAATAAAATCCTTATTAACACTAATGATACTAATATATGCTAACACAAACTAGAACTAGAAGGAAGACATATATATATATATATATATATATATATATATAAAATCATATAAAATATTTATACATACAATAATTGCCAGGGTGTTGCTGTGTCATTGCTATGGTGTTCTGGGTTGTTTGACATTCTGGTTTCTAGATATGATATAGGTCAATCCTTTAATGTAAGCTAATGAGTATTTTTTTCTCACTGTTTTATCATCAACCAGGTGCAAATTTCAAGTTAGAATGTTTAAAATCATAATAGCATATACTTCTCCTCAACACAAAGCATTTAGGGTATTACTCATGACTCATACAAGTGTAGGATAAGTTGCACGCTGATCTACTGTATATTATAATTATTAATCCTAGGTATGAGCAATAGTGATGCTTGTCTTAGCAAGCACCACTACTAAAACAGATGAAACAGCCCCCATTAGATTAAAGTTTAAGGATTTAACCAATTAGACTTTCAAAAAGAGCAAAACAGCGTTAAAATTGATCTTAAAAGCAAACAGGATTTTTTTTATTGTGTTTTGTTCATTATTGTTTTTTATTAGAAAGCCGATTAGATTAGTCAGCCAAGAGCAAATGGAACAAGAAGTTAACTGTTTAGTATCTCAGTCATGCATAATGTTCTGCTGCTGATAGGATTTCAAAAACACATTTTTTTTTAATTAGGACTAGTAGAAATTCAATGTCCTTTCCATGAGCATCATTGTGCATAAAATGAAGTTATTCTGCTATCTGCTGGCCTTACACAGAATAACACTTGACATTCTAGCTTGACTGCTTTTTATTTACAAGGTCCTTTTAACATCAGTAGAGGAAAGCAATTGATAAAATGAGTAACCTGTCCCTTGATTTGGATCACCAAAACCCAAGGTCTCACCAATGGTGCAGATGAGAGTGTATCTAACTGATGAACCTTCTCAGCCAGCATGAAGTCCAGCAGATTCCCTAATGACAGCACCCAGCTGAACGCCAGGAGCAAATCTCGGCTCCCCACCTCTTCTATGTGTCTGGGGGGCCAGGGCCCCACCACCCACGAGGCCCCATAGCCACAGTAACACAGAGCACTCCTGACAAACAGCAGCTGAATATCTGCAAGTACAACGCCGTGGGTCGTACAAACAATTATGTATTACACATGGACTGCAGTTATGGGCAGTGATCAATTTACCATAGTCTTGGATTCTAGAGTCCCGGCACGCACAATCCAGAGCAAAAGCTCTCTGCAAAAGCCTGCTTAGCAAACTCCATATATCCACTGCCTGAAAGCAAAACATGTTTTGAGCACACTAAGTAGGGTTTATCTAGCTAATGATGACTCTTCTATCAAATTATCCTAAATCAAATTAGAGAGGGAGAAGTGCTACCATGAAAGTACTAAGGTACCATGAACTTACCGCATCTTTTCTGTTGAATTTGGCTCTCCTGAATGCCTCAGCTGTTGGTATCGACTCGACGCTTAACACAGACAGTAACTTACAGAGAGAAGTAATAACTTCTTTCACTTTAACATTATTTTCGCGCGGCATTTTGCATGTAGTATGTTTACAACATTGATGGTCGTCAGGCAACAGACACTTCCTAGTTGAGTGACATTTACGCCGTTTTGATTAGTTGTTGCTTTTGGCGCGCTACATGATTGACGTCAATCCTGACCAATAGAAATTGTAGACAGCCCACCTCGATCCGTCATACTGCCTGAACTGGGTATTGGTATTACCATAGACTGTACTAATTATTTATTTTGTATATTTGATTTTTTATCTATTTTGTACATTTAATTTAATTGATCATGTATGTCCATTTTATTTTCCGCTCCATGATGCTGTTGTTTTATATTAAATATAAAGAAATTAATTCTCAAATCTCTCCTTCTAAATTCCGCAGTTCTATTGGAAAATATACTAACATGTAAATACCGACCAAACGCCTTGTTGCATAGTCATACAAATGCAAAGAAGAACAACATTTTCTCATATTTTGTTAATATGTAACGTTTATGATAACCAAGCAATGAAGTGAAAAATCAAAGTAAAAAAAATTGTAAAGAACTTTACTGCCCCCTACTGTTCACGACTCAACGCTCATCCCCTAAATAAAGACACATTTCGGTAACACTTTACAACAAGGTTTCATTTATTAACATAAGTTAGCATGAACTGACAATTAACAATTTGTTCATCTTAGTTCATTTTAATTTCAACATTCCATTAACATTAATCAATGCACTGTGAACTAAAACGAACATTTTTATTGACTAACATTAACAAAGGTTGGGCACAATAAATGCTGTAAAAATATATTGGTCATTCTTAGTCCATGTTAATGCATTAACTAATGTTAACAAATGATACCTTATTGTAAAGTGTTACCAGAAATTCAAAGCAATGGTAATAATAACAGATGATAACAACATAAATTGAGCAGAGGACAAAATAGTTTATTTTTTCTTGTGAGAAACAGTAAACAAAAACATGTAGAGGGGTCAAAAACATGCTCAAAATCGTAACTATAAAATTGAAATCACACTTATAAAATTTTTAACAGGAAAGTCAGACAACGTTTTTATTACAATATTAGTTATGGTGTCTTTATTTGGCCACAGTACACTTATGTTACTCTATGGAGACATGCTACAAAGTGTTAAATTGCTCTCATTGTGCAACTTGCTTTAAGTACCACATACAATATAATATGTTAACAATACACTTAGTGATGGAACTGTATGACAACAGAATAACTGCAAATAGATTAGGAATTTGCTTATGTCCAAACAAATTTATTACAAAAAGTATGCTATTTAGAATTTGAATCTTGCAATTATTAATGAACTTCAAATACAGAGAATTTTTAAAGTAGCCTCCTAACAGAGACATACTAAAGCATAGCACCACCAAACAAAACAGTTAAAGCCTATGTCACACACTTGATCAATAATTCCAGTTTTGTAGTTGCTGTCACTGGCTTGCATTTACTGTTACAATCTAACAAGTTATTGAACTCCCTGAAAAGTTTTGTCATTAACTTTCTTAACTTTTATTATGTCCTTCATGTGGTAACATGGAAATTAACTGGTTATTCAAGTCAAAGATCTTATTTCACTGAATCAAGTTGTTAAATTATTAATTATTATAGGTGTACATATTAATTCTTCAAAATAATTTTTAAGCATAAGTTAGATTAAGTAGAAATAGTTCTTTAAGGTAACAATGGCATCATTGTTCAATTTTGTTTTACAGTGTAAGTAATGAGTACCATCCAATCTGTCCTTCTGCACGACCCATACATTGTGATTGTATATTTCCGCTTGTGCTAAGGCTAACAAAACGCATCAAGTGTGTGCTTTTCAAATCTATTCAAATAGTGTTAAAGCTCAAGAAAATGGATTTAGGTTTTTAGCTTATTCCATATAAACACACCTAAAAAAATGCAAATATTGCACAGACTTCTAATAGTTAAAATGCTGGTGTTTAAACAATAAAAATGCACCAACTTTAGAATATTTAAAGGAATTGCATTAACTCTCCCCTTCACCTTCCTCTTCTTCTTGTTTGATAACGGGGTTTCCTAAAAATGAAAATTATGAGGAATCATCAAGGGTCATTTTTGCAACCATGGTCTGTATGGTCTACATGTTTAACTAATTGTTTAATTATTGGACAAATATGCTGCTTACCATCTAGCTTTTTAAGCTTGGGAAGCCTCTTAGTAGCTTCCTCTATCCAGTTGCCATCTGCAGAATACTTCTCTTCTAATGGATTCCCCACAAAGACGAGGTCTACCAATGATGGAAGATCTGCCAGCTTCTGAAACTCCCCTAAAGGAACAAACAGCCTCATAAAATGCTCATCATTGACATACCTTGGCTAAGCTGCTATTGGACTCTCAGTAATCTATCTTCCATGCTCACCCCACTCCTTGACCAAGTTGTTAGACATGTACAAGACTTTGAGTTTCTTCATGACATGAATTCCCTTCAGTTTTTCTATGAGGTTATAAGAGATCCACAGCTCCTCCAGAGTATCACCTACTGCCTCCTGTCGGGGACAGAAGAGGACGAGTTAGAGAGAAGAGGAGTCCACTTCTTAACCTTATCCTTAATGTTTGGTTACTTTACTTACAAGTCCATTAAGGTTTTTGATGTTATTCCGCCCCAAGGACAATATCTTAAGGTTCTCTAGGAGAAATATGTAAATAAACTGCTCAGTAATCATGACAAATGCACTTGACGGGTGTACTTACTTAGACCATTCAAGTTGGCAATTTTTTCAATACAGTTTGTAGATAAGGATAATCTCCTAGGCAGAACAGAACATACAATGAAGATATATTAGAGAGTTATTATATCTGACACACATTGATGTTGGTTTATAAGAAAATACACTAAAAATTATGTGTATTTGTATATTTCGACTCACTCGCAGTTGACAAGATTTGAGAGAGATGCATCCATTTTTTCAATGGGAGGGATCTGACCATAAAGCTTCACTGCTGTGGCCTCGTTCGCTTTTTCACCTGATTTCTCCTCCTTCAAACAACCAAGCGAAATCAATTAAGATAATTTGACTGACACAGAGCAGAGCTTACATATTTACTGTGAATATTTAATGGATTAAAACTTGGAAAAGCTAATCTACAAACTAAATTAGCAAAACATGTTTTACCCATTTCACCAGGGCCTCTTTAATAGTTGTTGCTTTTGCCTGAAAACACACATAATAAACTCGTGATGACTCACAGCAAGGTAAGATTATGTTTGTTGCAAAAAATATAGTTAAAGAGCCTAATAAATTATAATAAAATGTATTTTTCTCTGTATCTCTACGAATATGCTACTGTGTGTTATTAAAATCCAGCTCACTAATACAGATGCTAAGCTGGCTATACTCTCCACATTATGTTGACATCTTCTGTAGCCCGTTTAATACCTAATAAACCAAAACCTCTGCACATTTAAAACCTAACCTGCTAATAAGCTAGCAAGGTGGCTAACGTAAATGTTTATCTGCGCAAACTGCCTGACTCAAGCGATGAACACTGATGCAGCTTGTTTTTCCAGCCAGCGTGATGTTGTCGTTTTATTATAATAACAAACTCTTTATTTCCTAATTTAGAACAATGCATTTTGCCCTCAGTAACCTCACATAATAATGTGTATTAAAAGCAGAAGCAGGATGGGAACTCACCATGTTGTTCTTCACGGTTGCTATGGAACTGCCCCGACGCAAAGCGCGTGCGAGAAGTGATGCTTCCGACTAGCACGAGCCACGTATCCGCGTGACAAACACATATACATATAATAGACTATAAAAACAACAGAAACATCACGCTGGTCGCCTTGCCATACTTCTTCTTCTTCTTTGGAATTTTTGGCGTATTCCGCACCATAGGCACCACAAAAAAGCACATTTACCTGGAATATGTTTACCTATGTTGTATAGTGATGCATTTAGTCCTGTGTGCCCAAATTGTAATCTATTTGAAATCATCTCATCTTTCCTACATCTTCCAAAATGTAGAAAATAATTCGCCTTGCCATACGGGAAAAGAAAATGGGAAAATGCCAGGAGAACCGTGAGAGCGACCGAGGATAAAGAAACATAAATAATCAATCAACCAATTACTTCATTTAATGTTGTTAATATTTTTGAGAATATATTATTATTATTATTATATAATTTTTTGTTTTTATATTCACAATATTTTAAACAGCATGCTATTTCTTGATCTATTCTCTTACTCTCTGTGGACACCTAAATAATATGACAAGGTTAACACGGTTATATATATATACGTATGTATGTATAAAGGTCTTTATATTTGATACAAAAGTCATTCCGTATTATTTGGCTCTAGATTTAAACCTCCATTTTAATACTTGGAAAATACTGTAGGCAAAACCCAGTGGGAGGTTCATGATGTGATTCCACAGTCAGACCACTGGGTGGGAGTGATGCAACAATGATTACAGTCATACTGCCCTCGATTTAGTGTGTGTGTGAGAGAGAGAGAGAGAGAGAGATTACTTTTGACATTTATCTCATAACTATGAATTTTTATCTCATAATTGCTACTTTTTATCTCATAATTATGACTTTGTATGTCATACAGTAATGATGGGTTTCAAAGCATGAATGTTTTTTTTCTTATGTGGTAGAAATGGGCTTCTTCAGACCAAATGAGGTCTTATAACACTGGCCTGACAGGCTCTAAAACTTTAACTCATTGTTTCCTTTTATATGTTAAAATTATAGTATTTTGCATCAATAAGTAAACTTATACAATTGCTTAGATGATCACAAAACAAGTCAAGCGTTATTAAAAATCAAATACTGAGAGCAAAATACAAAGTATCTAAATGGAAATATGCATGTGTGTAAAAGTATAAAAATGCTACAAAAATGCTATATAAACAGTAAAAATACTGTAAACAGGAATTCAGTGTCTAGTACAATATATGTTCAGAATGGAAACACTGAACATAAGATTTTCCGAGCCTTATGTTGGACTGGACGTTTATTAGAAATGTAATATGTATTAATCTGTACAACCCCGAGAGTGTCTTACATTTGCATAATAGTGGGCTTTTTTATTATTATTTTTTTTTTTTTATACAATCCCACACGATCGGTCGCTTTAAATTGCTTTATCTGCGGTCTCATTAGTGAAATGACTGTTTGTCACATTTGTACGGAGAAAATCAGTCGCATTACGATGGCAAAACCATGAATAATGAGATCCAAGAAACTGCAATCGGTGCCGAGGAGCACTTGTATCTTGGTGATCTGACACACGCATGCGCAGTGCAGCCCAGCGACAGCCGAGCAGCCTCCTCAAGAGCCCAGCAGCGAGAATTCAGACAGCAGCAGCCAGTCTCCCCAGTTCCTGTTTCCGCCACGACTCGCGAAGCATCCCTTTCGTTAAAACATACGCGCTGTGGAGATACTAGTACGCCAGTGCCAAATCAAGGTAAGTGTGTCGCCGTTACACACCGACCGCATTATGTTAAGGAAAACGACGTTTTTCTCGCCGGCGAGTTCGCTCCATCCCGGCCTGTTGCTAGCTGCCTCGACTGCTGAACGGCAAAAATAACGGTCAGCTTTGCATCTCGAGCGCATTGTGTTTTCGCGCCGTGATCTCTGCTCAGACAGTCATTCTGTGGATATCACGATCACTGCACGCTGTATAATGTGCTTATGTACTAAAAAGAGATTGCGAATGAGAATAGCAGTGCCAAATATAGGAAGCCTAACGTACTTCCAGCGAATCCACAACATATATCGCAAACGACTCTGTTAACAAATACGCCAGACGAGATTATTAATAAATGGTTTGTATCAGGACTGTTGAAGTGGTGCGGCGTAAATGCCCGGAATGTTAGTCAGACATTGAGCAGGAATCACGGCAGCAGTAGCGTGTCCATGTTTATGTGGGGAGAAAGGCAAGTTAACATGAAGCCGCTGCAGAAATCAAATAGAGTGTTTCTTTTAGACCCTTGTGAAGAAGGCAGTGTTACTGAACACTGCGAAGTGATGTTTATTAAAGAAATAGTTCACCCAAAGTAAAATTCAGTTAACTTCATGTTGTTGTTTTAAACCTGTATGACTGTATTATTTTCCTGTGGAACACAAAAGCCGAAATTTTCGAAGAATGTAGTTTCCATCAAATGACAGTGAATGGGGATTTAAAATGTCAAGCCTGTGAACTGTAATAAATGTGTCATAAAAGTAATCCGCACATCTCGAAGGCTGTTATTCTCAAAGTGTTTTGGAGCCAGAAGATGGCAATTTTGTGAGGAACAAAATGCAGAGTTGTTATAAAATCTTGACATCTGCCTTAGCTTAGAGGGAAGTCGTGGCCTAATGGTTAGAGAGTTGGACTCATAACCCAAAGGTTGTGGGTTCGAGTCTCGTACCGGCAGGGATTGTAGGTGGGGGGAGTGAATGTAGTCACTATACTTGGCCACATGTCACGTCACTTTCTTTCCATGGGAGAGTGTTCATGAGAGAAGAAATTATTTGTAAATAAATGATTTGTTAGAGGTGTATCTTTTCAATGAATCGGTTGATCCAAACATAACCAATCTGTTACTCTTAAAAAGCACTTGTATGACTTGAGAATACTTGGAAAATAGTGCAAGAAATCAAGTAGACTATTTTTAAGATCATTTTATGGTGCTTTTGCGTCCCGTTTTAGTTTTTGTAATTACATGTTAATAAGCATCTGGCAGATTCCTCAATTTCTCTTTCTGGTTTGGAACAATGTGAAGGTGAGTAAATAATAACAGCATTTTAATTTTGGGGTGAAGTATCCCTTTAAAAATGATGTAAGCAATAAAGCCTGTTATTGCAGCAATACAAGCTATTATTATGATGATGACTGTTTTTCTTAACACAGTTCCCACAAGTCTTTTCGCTATTCTTCTATCTGTCAAAGTTTATGTTTCTCAACTGCACTGGGATCAGTTTGATTTCTCATTAGCTAAAGGGAGCTGCCTACCTAGAAGCCATATATGTGGAAATCATATGGCAAAGGGATTATTTGTCTCTGCCAGTGCTTTCCCTTACTTAATCCACTCCTATCACACTCATTAGACACACTTCAGGATGGGCACCATTAATTATCTTCGTATAACAATTTGGCTTCACACTTTCAAGGCTACTTTGTGGTTTTATCTCCCGTCATGTCGTCTGCTGTTTTAATCGATGCACTGAAAACATTTGCCTCACTTAAGAGCCTTGTAAAATCAATGTCTTCTACAGATGTTCGGCCATAATGCCCAGTCCCTCCCTGCTCTTCCAAGCGTACACCGATAACGAGCTTTCATATTCAAATGTGTTATTACATCTACTTGGACTTGTGTGCATTCTCTCAACATTCATCTTTAATAGTGCTTTTTGCATTGAATCAGCTTATCTCGCTTGACTTGGAATTAATGATATAATTAAATCTGCCGTGATAACTGATACCTCCACAAGCTTAGGTTTCTGGATAGAGATGATGAGATGTTGTTCCTCGAAAGTCAGATGGTAATCGTCCAAAAATTAAACTCTTTTCTGAATCTGTCATGTATCAGTTGATTTGCATTGCATTTGGCCTTAGAGCAGCAAAGAATACAACAATATGAACATTTTATTTTGTACACCTATGTAAATACTGTATATTATGCCAGACTAGCACTTTCCCATTGTACACTGGAAAATATGTTTGTCAGGTAACTGGAAAAGTGGTTAACAAATATTGCCTGAATCAGCCTGACTATATTAGATTAGACCAACAAGATTCATTCTCATGGGTCAGGTAGAAGTCACTCCTTCACATTTCACTTTTTACAGTGTAGTCAGACAAACTGAAAGAATGAATTCGACACTCCTCTGCTATGTTTACTTGCCAGGGTCCTTAGAGCTGTCTTAGCCAATGGCAGTCCTGTGACTTCCCTAAGGGGCGGTTCATTTAGCTAGAGGCCTTTTTCAGGGAATTACTCTAAAATCCACAAAGAAAGTTTTAAACATGTTTTGTCAGGCGATCGAAAATGTACTTCATGTGGTACATATGAATTAATCTAATACAACAGAATCAACTGCATTATGTAACCTAATATAAAGGTCTGCACTAAGTTACACCAACTTAAGTTATTTTTAAGGGTTAGATCAGGTACAAAAAGCTAAGGTAGCAATTATATTCTTCCTTTTTCAGTGCAGTATCAAATTTCATGCTGATCTCTGAATAGAGACCAGTTTTAAAGAGAGCAGTGAATACATCTGCTCACATTTTCATATTTAGACAAAGGAAATTGGCTATTATAAAGTTCATATGTCAGTCCCTCCAGGATTCTGCGATTGGTGAATTTATCGCAAAATCAAGCAAACTCCGCAATTTTCGCAAGAGCTCGCAAATTTTTGTAATTGCTGCATATTTCCTGCAGATTTTGGGCTTAGATGCGTCCCGTGACGTCATCACAACGTGCCTTCAGTCAAAGAAAGGTTGTTTCTCAGTTCCAAAAATGGAATGAACAGCCTTGCGTTCTCATCATGACTGATTTACAAGAGCTACATTGGACAAACGAACCGAAAGCGGAATGAACCCGCTCTACTCGTTTGGGCTATGCTTCGCAGAACGTTTATCTGCTCGGGCCGGCCACCGGAGCCGCGGGCTGATCTCGATCACGCGACACCGTTATACATAGCGCTGGGAGATACAGTGAAGAAAGTAGTCGAATTCGCCGCAGAATCAATAACATCTCTGTGAAATCTTGTGAGAAGCATTCAAATTCGGCGCAGAATTCTGTTAAAGTTACAGATATCAGAACAAACGCTACTGATGTGGAAACCAGGAAAAACACAACAAACACAAATCACCACCATTCACCATGGATTTAACGTAATAAAACTACAGGAACAACTTGTGGCAGAAATGATCTAATGTTTTCGAGTGTTTTTAAATGCTTCAGACAACTTTTCCCAGCACTTCAAAGCTTTAAGTATTACCGAATTTGAAAGTTATTTTTAATGTGATGATGACATTATTTGTTCATCCTTCATAGGTTGCCCCCATTTATAAAACTAAAAGTTTCATAATGTAGGAAATCAAACATTTATTTCAAAATAAAAAAAGAAATAAAATTACCACTAGTAGATGGCTGCAAAGAAGTACAGGCTTATTAGCTATTTCCACTCCCTAATATATATATATTTTTTGTATTTATTAAATTATACTTAGACATTATGAATGACAGTAATAAAAGTTAATTCTATCTGCATCTCAACTACCCAGACAGCACAAGTACATCTGTAAGACGTCTGCTAAAGATCTGGGAAACATCTGCTGTGTGATCTGATAAACGTCTCAGAAGCAGTTTTACATGCATTCTAATAAATGTCTATTTGACATCTTACAGGAAATGTCTGAGAGACATTGCATATGAGCAAACACTCTAAAAAATACATCTTGCATATGTAAATACAGACATCAAATAGACATCTCCGAGATGTACATGTGTGAATGGGGTGAGTGCTTTACTGTCAGGTGCTGGTGCCACCTTCTGTAGAACTTAATGGCACTGGTGCTGGTGTCCTCAAATGTTAGTCTGGAGCCCTGCAATGGTTCTCGAAGTCAGAAAAGTCATAACAATGTTAGAAGAATTTTGTCTGTGGTATATTTTCACTGCAAAACAATAAGAAATGCCGCAAATATCACCGCAAATTTTGAGAAAAGCCACAGCAAAATCAGTCATTTTAGGCCGCAAAAATCTGAAAAAAGTTCTGCGAAATCCTGGAGGGACTGTTCAATGGTCGTATTCTGGTGGAAGCTATATGTGACCCTGGACCACAAAACCAGTCATAAGGGTCAATTTTTTGAATAAAATAAGCTGAATAGTATTTAGCTGAATAAATAAGCTTTCCATTGATGTATGGTTTGTTAGAATAGGACAATATTTGGGCGAGATACAACTATTTGAAAATCTGGAATCTGAGGGTACAAATCAAACATTTATTTCAAAATAAAAAAAGAAATAAAATTACCACTAGTAGATGGCTGCAAAGAAGTACAGGCTTATTAGCTATTTCCACTCCCTAATATATATATATTTTTTGTATTTATTAAATTATACTTAGACATTATGAATGACAGTAATAAAAGTTAATTCTATCTGCATCTCAACTACCCAGACAGCACAAGTACATCTGTAAGACGTCTGCTAAAGATCTGGGAAACATCTGCTGTGTAGTCTCAGAAGCAGTTTTACATGCATTCTAATAAATGTCTATTTGACATCTGACTGGAAACGTCTTAGAGACGTATTGCAGATGAGCAAACACTCTAAAAAATACATCTTGCATATGTAAATACAGACATCAAATAGACATCTCCGAGATGTACATGTGTGAATGGGGTGAGTGCTTTACTGTCAGGTGCTGGTGCCACCTTCTGTAGAACTTAATGGCACTGGTGCTGGTGTCCTCAAATGTTAGTCTGGAGCCCTGCAATGGTTCTCGAAGTCAGAAAAGTCATAACAATGTTAGAAGAATTTTGTCTGTGGTATATTTTCACTGCAAAACAATAAGAAATGCCGCAAATATCACCGCAAATTTTGAGAAAAGCCACAGCAAAGTCAGTCATTTTAGGCCGCAAAAATCAGAAAAAAGTCCCGCGAAATCCTGGAGGGACTGATATGTCAGGGTGTGATGTGACCTTATCTTGCTCAAGTTAACTGTACGTGAAGTTTATCTTTACTCCAGTATTTTATTAGCATTTACATCGATGTGCGTTTTTTTCTCCGTTCTGTTCGGTCAATCACACAAATAAATATGCATTAATTTGTCATAGGCCCCCTGGAGTCTCATGCAGTTTCTGCTCCAGGTTTTGCACTGATTGACTCTGCTCACACAATTATGGTTGCTTGAAAACATAATATGTGGTTATGGGATTTCCATAGATTCACGTGCCCACGTGATCCAATGCTACCTTTGCACATAAAGGTTTTGTTTTGTGTTATTTAAATTAATGACACTGATGTGGTGACTACACATGTTGCCATAGTCACATGATCATGTAACAGCACACTTTGCCTAGCGGAAATCCATTGTATGAATGTCTGTCTTGTCACATTTGTCATATTTGAGTAATGAACTGAGAAATCTAATAATGCCCTTGATAGATAATTGTGAATTATGAAGAAGAATTATTAATCCAGGAAAAGACGTTCTGGTTTATGCTCGTTTTATTGAGATTGAATGGAGGAGTAATAGAGTGCAGGGCTTTGCTACTTTCTTAAAGGGGTGGTTCACTGTTTTTTTTGTAGGTTTGATTGTGTTTATGGGGTGCAGTCTAACATGTGTTAATGCTTCGGTTAAAAAAAAACGCATTATTTTTCACATAATTTAACTTTATTCCACACCGCTCTGTCCCTTCTCTGAAAAAGGCGCTGATTATTTCCTGCTTTTATGAAGCCCCGCCCTCAGAAATAGGCGATGGGCTCTGATTGGTTAGCTAGCCCAGTGTGTTGTGATTGGCTAAACCGCCTCTAGTGCGCGTCTAATCGTCCCGCCCCTCACCTCAGCGGCATGTGCTCCAGTTGTATTGTAAACAATGGCGTCATTAATATCGCTTATCAGTTTGAGCCGATTGAGAAGCAGAGGATATTATTGAAGAGGATCGTGCAGAACCTGTGCAAGCACGGCTTTTAATGGTAGGCCTATGTTTTTTGTTTGCTGTTGTCTCATACCTTTAGATATGCTGTTATTTGTAAATGCTACTGCTTATGTTAGCTTTTAATATACGGTTTTTGTATATTTAGTATATACCTCTAGTTTTCTCTTCCTCTCTAAAGCAGCACAGCATGGCCTCGCCCCTTTTGCTGCCTTTTCCCGAGGGTGGGGTTTATCTGGGTTTGTTACATCACGAACCCGGGAAGTAATTTGTTGTAGTCCCTACCAGCCGTTTTTTTTTAAAAAGCCGAATTTTAAAAGATGATATCTCCGTTTGCATTGAACTTTCAGCTTCGTAACTTTGCAGATATTGTTTATGGTCAATCAGCAACATTACACTCTAACTAGTGTTGTCACGGTACCAAA
>NW_015555763.1:2472250-2472954 GCF_001515605.1 Sinocyclocheilus anshuiensis
GAAACAAAGAAGAACAACATTAACAACAGGAGGATGGAGGACGCTGTGATCGGAGCTGTGTTTTTGTTGTGTCTCGCTGGTTTCACAATAATGGACATGGAAAGTCGACGTATACGTAAAGCGATTGAAAGAACGGAAAGGAGGACTAAGAATCTCCAACGACAACTGGCAGTGCTACGTTTGCTACAAGGCCCTATAGTTCTGCTGCCACTGAAAAACATCTGTAAACTGTTGTCTGTTATAGGGTTTGCTGGTGTGTTTCAGGATCTTCCTCCGTCTGCAGCTGTAAAAGGAAAATATAATATACTTCAGTAAAGCAATGGGCTGAGTCTGACCAAATGCAACATAAGATCATTGACACCAGCTAAAATATAACTTTTCAGTAAATAACAAACCTCAGCTTTTATAATAAATTTAGATAAGATTACATATATTAAGTGTATATCAAATAGATGGAAACTGTAGTATTAAAAACACTTTACATACTTTAAATAAAAATATTTTATTTGTTATAACATGACCTAACAATAAACAATAGTTATATGGCAATTCTTCTTCTTAGGGTTAATTTCAAAGTTCAATCTGTTAAAATGATTTAATGCACAATGAACAAACATGAATGATCAAGTGTTTGTATTAAATAACATTCACAAACATTAATGAATGTTGTAAAAATATATTGTTCACTCACTGTAAGATGTTAC
>NW_015555763.1:2473056-2477682 GCF_001515605.1 Sinocyclocheilus anshuiensis
TAAAGTCTATACAGGAGATAAAATTTGACTGTACTTTTATTTAATCCAAACTGTGTTCATATTTACATCCTGCTAGAAATATTCAGCCAAGAGTTACAACTAACTGACTAAAAAAAAAAATAATAATAATAATAACTTTTTCTGACGGACTGATATGACATAAACTGTTAACATACATTTGTACATTCTCTAACACGCACATTTTGGTTACACAGTTAGTAGGCAGCAAGAAAGAACGACCCAGCCATTGTCTTTACTAACTCTCTCTTTCCCAGGACAAGGAAGACAATGAGTCATTCCTTAGAGCCCTTTGGAGATTGTAAAGTCTGTATGTGTGTGTGCATGTGTGTCTGTGTGTTTTGCTGGTAGGTTCTTGACTGACTGCTTTTGCACCCATCAGACTTGACAGTGGCCAACAACAGGGATCTGTTTCATTGCCTATAAATACCACACTGCAATGTGGAGCATCGCTCTGGCAGCTGCTCCACCATCACCCACACACAAGGAGAGGCAGGGTCAGGATTACACCAACCACAGACCTTGTTTGACCCCTGCAGAAAAATGACATGTTTTCGCACAAACATATGGTCTGAATGATTAAATTGGAATATTTGCCCTGGAAGCTGTGCATTTGCAGCCATCATAGTCAATGATTACCTACCGCAGGGCTTCATTTAAACCAGTGGAAATTTGTTGCACATGACACTGCTTTTCTCCCAGAGTTCCCCATGCCCTTGCCGTAGCAGACAGATAAACCTGAGCGATTATGCCAAATGCACATCTGCAAAGGCAGTTGGTAGGCTCTCTCAGAACGAAGGGTGAATAGTCCTCAACAAACAGAACTGAGACCCTTGTTTAGAGTTGAGAACCCAGAGGCACGCAATTTGCACAATAATTGTCCTCTGCTTGAGCTACTTGCAGACAATGAGGCCAAGGTTACTTTAATTCAGAAAGGGGGAAAGTAGCAACATAAATAAGCCATAACCGTCTTGAATAGTAGCCAGGAATTACAAGAGAATATAATGTATTTAGTTCTTTCTACATGCCATCATTCACATTGCTTTGTCATCTGTAGCAGGAAACACACCTTACCCCATCAGAGTTGACTTCGACACACCCTCTGGCACACACATCAGCTCAAGGGAGATAGAGGCAAGGTGTGAAAAACACAGAACAGTAAATCAGAGGTACAGTAAATAACTATTTTTGATGGGATTAATTTTCCAAACGATGCTTGAGTTACAGTAAGTAGCAGTACTGATTTGAATGGGACTGACATCTCTACTCAGATGGGAATGTCTGTTTTCTGGATGTGGGGGTTAGAGAAGGTGCATTCATCTATTTAATTTTCTTTTTACATCTGATATAAAAAAATTACTTGAACCAACAGTTGTTTCACTACTCAGAAAGCTGGCAACAAAAAAAAAATCCATAAGGTGCAATAGATAGCAGATTGAGAAATTTAGCTTTACAATCACAGACATTCCTGTCTGGGATACGATTTCTTAGAAGACCAAAAGGTTTGTAGTAAAGCATTAGGTAATTTGCAAAACAAGTTTCACTGAGGCTGTGTGAGGATAAAAAAAAAACCTTTCTGCTTTGAATGGGATTACAGAAAGTACATCTGCAAAACACAAATTTACCTGACCTTCTCAAGGAAAACTAGTCCCGTCCAAATAAGCTTCAGGCTGAATACCCAGGGGACTCATGTCTGAGGTAAAGATGATGGAAGCATTTTTGAGACATCTAGTCCTGTAATCTGCATTGCTCAGCACTGACCCGAGTGAGACTGCTGTCTCAGCTCAACTGGAGCATGCTCAATAGCATCCCTAATGCCTTGTGCATTGCTAACGGCTTCTCTGGGACAATTAAGCATCTCTGTGGTGCTCACAACGATGGGTGGAGATCTGCATAAAAACAACTAAGGTAGGATCAGAGGGCAGACAAGATGTTGGAATGTTGTTAAACAAACCTGATTTGCATGGTTGGGGTATCTCATCCACTAAGAGCCAGCCCTCAGGAGTCATCAACTTAAGATGAGTCAAGTTCAAGCACCACTATGATTGATGATTGTCCAAGCCGGACTGTATGTCAGCATGTTGTTATCCCCTTTATGCATGAAGTAGAAGTGGGGGAATGTCATGCTAAGAGGATTGAGGGGGTTGGCATGATTGGATTTCACAGTGTGCTGATTGATATCTTTAACTGTTTCAAGCGTACAGACTCTCGGAGAGCATAATACAGCCTATCAGTTGCAGGGGGTATGATGGATATGCACAGAGTTTTCACTTAGCTTATAGAAGCATCTACTTCCATATCATCAATTGGTTTATATGCCATCCGGACTCAGTCACTTGTCCTTTCTGTCTCCAGCCCTTCGGGTTTGAAGCAAAAAAGATGGTCCAAACCTCACAGGACACAGACATATTGAGTGTGCTTTTGTAAGTCCCAGTCTCACCCCTCTCTTGCTGTCTGTTTGTATGTTCTCCCTTCTTTGTTCTGTAATTTCTGCCCTCTAAAATTGCTTCCCCACTCCTCAGTTGTGAAACCAAAGTGTACTATGGAATATTAGAGGGAATGCTTGATGAGACCCTGCCAGACCTTCCTGTTTGAACCTTAGCACTCGGAGCACTAGTAAAATATTTGCTTCCCTTCATTGCTGTTTGCATAAGCTGAATTGAATACTTAAGTTGTTGCTTGTTGTTGGTTTTGTGTGAAAATCTCAGCTATACCTTTTGGCTACAAGCCCAGCTGCCCCTCACCCACTGAGTAGAGTTGTTAGCCCGGGGTTTCGGCTCAGGTGGGCTCTTCCGCCTACACAGAACAAAAACTGCAGCAAACCACAACTGGGTTTAAGCCAGAAAGCTAACTCAGGTTGTCTTCAAAATCTTCAGATTGAACGTTTCATACTACTATACTTCACATGCGTCAGTTTGCATGTCAGCATGCTTTTTTGCAGTTTTTTTTCATGCAGTTTTGTCTCCATGCATCAGCTATTTCTTAAAAACTATTCCAAGGCAAGGCCAAGTAACCGCTGGCCATTTGAAGTTTAAATCTGTACACTCAGAAGCGCTATAATCACAGTGTCTATCTGCTGCCAGTGGCTTTTAGTAGTGCAGTGTAGGGCAGAGAATGAGTCGAATGCTAATTTGGTACAGAGACAGAGGAACAAACCTTATGTGACACTGATGACAGAGAGGCGGAGTGCTGAGAGGAGATATGTCACATTCTGGGTTCTGTCCTTTTCTTCACTTCAGTCTTTTTGAGCAGTGCAGAAAAAGTACAGCCTAGCAAACGGTAAAAGGGTTGAGCAAGCAGCCTTTCCCTTTTGCCTTACCGTGCAGGTGACGAATTGTTTGGTAACCGTGCCCTTTCTTTAACCTCCCTTGCACTCTTTTCATCTCTCTGTTGCAATGTCTATTTCCTTCTTCCGTCCTTCTTCTTTCATTCACTTTGAAATCGACTGCTTGCTGAGCAGAATCTTTGAGCCAAGATATTGACTACAGTTTAGACGCCATGGAGTAGCATTAGCCTGTGCCAGCGAGAGGCGTGTAAGGCAGAGATGATCCTGTTCGGAGAGATAATCTGATCAGTGGATTTGTCGACTTAATTTTTCGTTAATCCTCATAGTGTTGTGGCAAGCCCTTTTGTGTTGAAAAGGCACAGGTTCTCTTAATTGGGATCAAGAGTTGGATTGCCACTCATGCCAACTACAACATAATGTGGTTTCACAATGAATGAATGAATGAATGAATGAATGAGCTTTGAATGAGAATATGTTATAAGATTTAGTGGACATTGATTTAACTGTATTATTCAGCAAGATTCTTTATTTCATTAAAGTGTACACTGATAAATGATTATGTGAAATTGTTGGTTATGTGCTCTTAAAGGGGTCATATGATGCTATTTTAAAGATCATTATTTTGTGTATTCGATGTAACAGAATATGTTGACTAGGGATATGCCGGTATCAAATTTTCATGTTGCGATTAATTGCTAATGCTTTTATTACGGTATACGGTATTATCACGATATTGACATTTTGTTTTAAAAACAGTGCTGTCATAATACAGTATAACAGGTTTAATAACTTTTTTCTTATAACAAAAATAACTGAACATTTAAATGCAATAAAGCAATACAGAAAAATGTATAAAGTTAAAAGTTTTACACAGATTAAAGTGCAAAAGAACCCTTTACAATAAGACCTCATTAGTTAACCTTAGTTAATGCATTAACATTCACAATGAGCAATAGCTACATTTGCTACAGAAGTTATTAAACTTTGTTAAAAAATACAAGTCTTAGTTCATGTTAGCTCATTAAATAACACAGTTGCAACTTTCGATTTTAACAACCTGTTATTAAATAATGGAATACCTAAGATTAATGAATGTTCAGAAGAATTTTTCATTGGCAGTTTATGTTAACTAATGAATGAACTAATGTTAACTAATGAAGCCCTAACGTAAAGTGTGACCGAACAATAAAGAATCAAAACAATATCTAGGGCATGTTATAGTCCAGATTAAAATTTTTAAAAAGTTTGAAAATAAATAGCCTATGAAGTCTAAATATTTAAGTATTTGGCACTGTGATGAACATCATAGCAAATACACAAAT
>NW_015555763.1:2491069-2493622 GCF_001515605.1 Sinocyclocheilus anshuiensis
ATTGGCCAGCTGACCCAGTGCATTGTGATTGGCCGAACACCGCAAGCACGCGTCGGAAATGTAACGCCCCTTTCCATAATCGCGAGCTTCAGCTTTCAACATAAATGTAAAGACAGTAAATAATGTCCTTCGCGTGACAGACTCAGTGATGATGCTCATATGTATTTGCAGTACACAAGCCGCGATTAAGAAAGCTGACTGACTCCACTGTGATGTGATCCTGTCTTTCTCTCACGCGCACACACACACACACACACACACACACACACACGACGCGATACTCTACAACTATTAAGAAAACATACTTGCAGTAGCTGATTCAGAATAAGCGCCAGAGTGTCATAGCAAAGTCGGAATTGACCCATTTTTGTTTTAGAAATAGCCTTTGCACAGCCAGCCTTGTAGGCTACTCAGGTTCACAAAACTGTCGTCCATAAAATGCGTTGCACAAATTCGAACATTTGGGCTGTGCTGTTCTGTTGCAAGAGCTTTGTAGCTCTGCAGATCTTATACATGCACAAATAGCTACATAACACACTAAAGAAAAGGAAAAATAGAAATCGCATCATATGACCCCTTTAATGCATTTGCTAAACATTCATTTTCCTGGCTATTCAAGAGATTTGTGTAACTGGCCAGAGGAGTACTGACAACAAAACGGAAAAGAAGCTTAATCGGTCTAGATTACAAACACATTAATGACCCAGCCATTGTCACCAGGCTCAGTAGTGCCAGTAGTTCAGCTTTGTACTTGTCCATTTGATATTTTTTCACCGGCCTCACTACAAAAAAAAAAATATTTGAAAAAAACTTTATTTTTAACCCCATACTGACTTTGATTTGCAGCCATTGTTTTCCAAGTGTTTTATATTATTTTAACAGATACATTATATTTGTAAAACTGTTTTTTTGTGGTTGCTAGAACTGGTTGTGGTAGAACTAAATCTGCCAACATTTCTCTTTTAGCCTTTGAGAAGGTTTTTTGGTTTCTTTTGATGTAGTTAAGGTTAGACTTTAGAATACAGCTCTGTGGCTGAGGGTGTGAAATTAACACCAACCAAATGTGGGTGCTTTTTGTGCAGTGGTGGGTAATTGTGCTCATCTATCAGCCATTGAAGCAGATGACCTGTAAGACACATCAGACTGACATTTGACAGGAAATGCAGTTGCTTAGATGCATAGGCACACGCTTGAAGAAACACATTTTATTATCTTGATGAACAGTCAAAACATAAGCCATCAATATGCCTGATTCGCTTTTTTTGGGTGTTCAGAGGTGCTCTGTCACTCGTGTCAATTTGTAAGGTTGTAGCATTTTATAGAATATAAATGGAATGTATGTTTTTATAAGTGTTTAACTGTTGTGGAAACCATGATTTTTTTCAGGATTCTTTGATGAATAGAAAGAACAGCATTTATTTTAAATTTATTTTATTTATTTTTAAAATAAATCTTTTGTAAAATTGTAAATGTCTTTTCCGTCAAAGGTATCGATTTCTTTAAAAAAATTATATGGACCCAAACCTTTGAACTGTACAGTATATTAGATAATAATAAAACATAATTTAATTGTTTTCCCTGTAGTCTCCTGGTTTGCAGTGTTGTTTTAGGTGTTTTTTACAGTGCCAGTTTGAGCATGGCTCAAGCCAAGACAAAAGCCTATTGTCTTTGGTCTCTGATTAATTGTCTTACAGGGGTTAATGTGCATCCTAGGGAGGACTCCTACACACACTAGAGAGCACAGAGGACTCATTCACTGTATTCTCAGTGTACAGTCATGACAAATTCCTGAGTCTTGGTTTGATCTTTAAGCTCTTCATTTTAAACTTACTTTTCAAGCTGTAGTCTTAGAAAATGCAAACATATATTTGCATTCTCCTCCCTCTATATAAAGATGTCAAGTGCCATCTTTTCTCTGAAAGCCTCAGCGGGGTGATGTTGACTAGTGGATGCATGATAAAATTGCAGATGACAGGTTTGTTTATGCTGTGCAGTCAGGAAAACAATGTGAAAGATGCCTTGATCTAAAAGGCATTTTGATCTTGTCACTTGCCCACCGCGGCACCGACCCCCACCGTCGTTTTGATTTTTTATAGAAATAAAAATCATTTAGTTCAGTAAAAGAATAGACACTACAATTAAAAACTGAACGCGGCTGCTCAATGCAGCGTGCCGAACGACAGTCGTATCACAGATCAGATTTAATTTCTCCAGACAAGAAGAGTGAGGTGAGACAGACAAGACGATCGCGGATGATTTAGTTTCGAAACGAAATGCAAAAGCGCCTGTTTGGTTGGATTTTGAAAAGCCTGTTGACTTTTGCCGTTTATCTAAGGTGATTTTGGAAATTTTTTTATTTACAAAAATGTGAGGGGTGAACTCACTTCTGTGAGATACTGCAAGTATAATTTAAAGGGTTAGTTCACCCAAAAATGAAAATTAGCCTGTTTTTTTTTTACTCACCCTGGAAGCATCCTAGGTGTATGTGACTTTGTTCTTTCAGACGAATCCAATCGGAGTTATATTAAAAATTGTCCTGGCCCCTCCAAGCCT
>NW_015555763.1:2493740-2494410 GCF_001515605.1 Sinocyclocheilus anshuiensis
TAAATATCCATATTTCAAACGTAATAAACACTTTTTCTCACTTCCACTAAAACTTCACGGCCAAACAAGATTTATTTGAGAAAAATATTCCATACATGCCTCGAAGCACAGCACTCACCACAATGATACACAGGACACACAACACTGGCCCACGTTAGCCAGGCCAGACAGCGGTACACAGGGCACAGCACGACGAGAAGGTGGAAACCCACTCAGCGGCAGTGCCCAGAACGAACCCACAGAGTTAGATCCGGGCCGAGGGCTCGTGAAGCGCCATGAAGTGTGGCCGCGTAGCAGCACGTTAGCCAAACCCGAGACAAACAATAGACAATACCGGGCACGACGAATCAATGAGAAAGTGGAGACTCACTCACCAACACTGTCAAGCGGTACAAACACACCATCGATCCGGGGAGAGGGCTCGCTGGGGTGTGAGGCGTGTGGCAAGTTAACATCCAAAGAGGACAGTTCAAAACTTTGATTATAAATCCAGTCCGGTGATCGATAAATGAAGATGGAAATGTTCACAAAAAACAAAAAGTAGACGAACCAAGCGATTACACAACAAAAACAGACAAGAGAAAGCAAAGGGCGAAGAGAAGCGGCATATTGATTACGTCTTGTGTCTTGTGTTGTATTTTAACAAAAATGGATTGACCATATTCAATTC
>NW_015555763.1:2494655-2497403 GCF_001515605.1 Sinocyclocheilus anshuiensis
AAGGGGGTAAGAGGGTGTTGGTTGTCAACAGTTCAGAAGGCGTGAAATAAAGTGTGTGCATCCATAATAAAACGTCCCTCACACAGCTCCGGGGGGGGAATAAAGGGCTCCTGTAGTGAATCCATGCGTTTTTGTAAGATAAATATCCATATTTCAAACGTAATAAACACTTTTTCTCACTTCCACTAAAACTTCACGGCCAAACAAGATTTATTTGAGAAAAATATTCCATACATGCCTCGAAGCACAGCACTCACCACAATGATACACAGGACACACAACACTGGCCCACGTTAGCCAGGCCAGACAGCGGTACACAGGGCACAGCACGACGAGAAGGTGGAAACCCACTCAGCGGCAGTGCCCAGAACGAACCCACAGAGTTAGATCCGGGCCGAGGGCTCGTGAAGCGCCATGAAGTGTGGCCGCGTAGCAGCACGTTAGCCAAACCCGAGACAAACAATAGACAATACCGGGCACGACGAATCAATGAGAAAGTGGAGACTCACTCACCAACACTGTCAAGCGGTACAAACACACCATCGATCCGGGGAGAGGGCTCGCTGGGGTGTGAGGCGTGTGGCAAGTTAATATCCAAAGAGGACAGTTCAAAACTCTGATTATAAATCCAGTCCGGCGATCGATAAGTGAAGATGGAAATGTTCACAAAAAACAAAAAGTAGACGAACCAAGCGATTACACAGATAAAAAAAAAAACAGGCAAAGAGAAAGTAAAGGCGAAGAGAAGCGGCTGCAAAGTTGCGCACTGCGTACTCTCAACGGAAACGTATACCCTTTAAACTAACCCTTTAATCACCACATAATTGACTTGGGCATTGTGGCAGAAATTTGTGAACATGTCTGAATGAACAGCTGACTCAGACGTGATTTATTTAACCACATTTCTTTTAAAGTAGTCCAGCGCTGCCTCATTTTGCTAAAGATATCCTGAGAAACGACTGCCTTATGCCCGGATGAACCTGGAGACCAGTAGTGATTTTTTTAAGGCCATTCTGCCTGTACAGCTCAGTCCAACCAGCTTCGACCAACTGCCTTCAGATCAATATGACCATCTCAAAATCACTTTGAGTCCCTGCCCAGAACCTAGTGACAACCATCTGTCAGACAGATTCTCCCAAACACGCAGGAACACACCCTCAAATCTGTCTCCGTAGCATTACCAATTGTTGGTTCGCTTCAGTCTTTCTTGATAACTGAATATGCGTAGTTCTCCACCAGCTAAATTACATTTCAACACAGTAATTTGGTGCAGAATGGTGAGGGCTTAATGATGCTGAAACTCATCACGCTCATGAAGAAAAGTCGGGAGTGCAGAAGGAAGTGTGAGGATCTTCAAGAACCGTCAGGCCTGGCAGTGTGAACTTCTGCAGGTTCAGGTCTGCCGTGTTTCGCCTTTGCTTGTTGAGGTCTACTGTAATAAAATATGTATTTCAGACCTTTAGAAAAAATCTGTTAGGTAGGAGGAGGATTTCCAAAACAGATTTTCACTCAAGAATATCTGTAAGGATTTTACTGCTTGGTTTTGTGCAGCCATTGATTTTTTTTTTTTAGGAGGCAGCTTTGTCAAGATTTACCAAAGCTTTGTCCAGTGTTTTCTGGATTTGGTTCTGTCATCAAACAAAAATAGCATTTTATGCTAATTGTTTTGTCTGTGAAGTTTATAGCCATTTGGGTCCATGTGATGTAATTTAATAAACAGACCATCAGTCTCTTTATTCAAAAACTAGATTATCTCATTCTCATTATATGAATGATGTTGCTTCTGTCAGATAACTGGTGTGTATATTTTGTTGTTATGGGGCCTCATGTTTGCAGTATTCTTTTGTTAGTTTTCTCCTTCTTAATTCTTCTTTTGTAGTTGTGCTTGCAGCCCTCATAAAATATATGTAGTTCTGGTTGCCCTTCTTGTAGTAATGAGTAGTTTTGATTTTTTTATGCCTTCTTTTGTTTCTCCAGCATTTGAATTGCCTTCTTGTGTGTTATATGCTTAGAGGTCTAAGATTGTTGTCATTTGTCAAACAGGACACTATCGATCTAGTCATTCTATGCAAGAATCCGATGTAACCTGAGGTTAAACACTTTGCTCAAGGGCACGATAATGACAGAATTGGAATTAAGCCTGCAACATTCATGTTGACCACACAGCTCCTTAAGTTACTTTACTGCCACCCCCAAGATAGGTTTACTGCTTTCCATGATCCAGAATCAAACAAGAAATCTGATCCTAAGTATGATTTTTGACAGTACTTTGAAAGTCCATGAACATAATCCCAGCATTGTATAATATAATATGCTTTATGTATATAAAATGTATTTATATTTCTATATAATTATGAAGTATTCCAAGCAGTTGCTACTTGGAATAATAACAACCTACTAACAAACAGAAACAAACTGCAGTTAGTGTGAACATCAACCCTAGTAGTTCAAAGGCCCTGAGAGGGATTTTCCTTATTCTTTTCATTTTTAATGTACCGGTATTAACACTGACCATTAGGGCTGTGTATCACCAGCAAAGTCACGATACGATACGTATCACGATACAGAGCCCACGATACAATACGTATCACGATACATGACTGCACTGAATTTCACCTCAGCAGAATTTAGAAAAACAGCTGTTTATTAAACTGCTTACTATAGTGCCATTTCTAACTATTGGCAGAGCAGGCAGTTGACCTCTGCATTATGAAGGGCCTCCATAATTGTACCACAGTACAATATAGG
>NW_015555763.1:2498615-2519848 GCF_001515605.1 Sinocyclocheilus anshuiensis
GACTGCACTGAATTTCACCTCAGCAGAAATTAGTAAAACAGCTGTTTATTAAACACTGCATACTATAGGGCCATTGCTAACTATAGGCAGAGCAGGCAGTTTACCTCTGCATTATGAAGGGCCTCCATAACTGTACCACAGTACAATATAGGTAATGGCTTACGTTTCATGTTTACATTGTGCACTCCCCACCAGGTACAATATTCTGATTGTTTGCATCTTGTTTTTAAGCCCATAAATAATAATGTACTTGTTCTAATAAATGTATATTATAATGTACTCATTCTAATATATTGAAAAAATAATTTACATTGCTGGTAGGTTATCATTGCACAAATTAACACTCTCTACAATAAAAAAAAAAAAATGAACAGTTGATGAATCACACTTTTCTGAGAATAGATTATTGAAGTGGCGAAAGCAAGCGCGTTTATCCACAGTGGAGAGAGAGCGCGTACACAGGGTTGCCAGGTTGACAAAGATAAGTAGCACACTTGGCAGATATTTCCGTACTGCGCAAGTGTGAAGCTCTGTTTTGGGGATTACGTCTCTTCATATCAGGCAACCCAGTTGTGTTCCTCTGCGGCCAGATTAAACCTTGTTGTAGCCTATATATGCTCTATTCATTCTTTTTTAGAAACCTTGCACTTTTCTACTCCATTTTAAACAAATTAAGCGCAGTCCACTGCTGTACACGTGCCACAATATCGATACAGGGCCAGCTGTATCGATACTCGTATCGTCAAATCTCTGTGACGATACATCGTCGTATCGATATTTTGAACACAGCACTACTGACCATGCATTATTTGCATCAAAGTGCAGTCAGCAAGTTCTTTGACAACACAAATGCCAAATCCCCAACAAAAGCAGTTTACCAGCCAGCCTTAACATAAGATGAATATGGAACAAATTGGTGGACATGGACTGAGGAGAAACCACATTTAGCTGAGTTTATTCTTGAACACACTTCCCCACAGCTTCCTCTGCTCTGTAACCCTGTGATTCAGCCCTTGGGGCAACAAACAGGACTGCTTTTTTTCAACGAAACACTCATCAACATAATGACTGCACTGCAGAGCCCTAATTCAAATAGGAACATCACTTAACATAATGTTCACATGCCCTACTAGCTATGCGTCCAGGAACTGGTGAATGCACTGCACTGCAGAGCCCTAATTCAAATAGGAACATCACTTAACATAATGTTCACATGCCCTACTAGCTATGCGTCCAGGAACTGGTGAATAAACATTTGAACATGTGTATGTGTGTTTCCATGCATAAATATTCTGATGCTCCAAATTTACACACTCAGCCGCTTTACACGATCAGCCACTTTATTAGCATGAAGTTAGTCTCAATTAAATAAGTGTAAGGGTACATGTGTTCATGCATGTTGTATGTGGCTTTGTGCTGTAGCATTAGCTTAGGACTCCATGCTGTTCGCATTCCCATAATCTTTATATTCAGAACCGACAATCTCACTTGCTTCTTGCATATCCATATTATCATCTACTATGCAAAAGACCCCCACCTCCATGTTTTAACTCCTGATCTGCACTGCCTGTGGGGCTCTCGGGGATGGAACAGCACCTCTCACACATTGCCTCTAGTTTGAGAGGAAATTTATGCTCTGTTTAAAACATTGCATACTTGGTCTATTCAGCATTTGGTTCACAGCCATTAAACATTCATTTGCAAGTCTCGAAATTTTCCTATTTTTAAACCCCATTAAATTGCATTTTATTTTCTGTATTGATGTATTTCCTATTGCAACAGGAAGTTTGGCTGGAACATTTTTTTTAGCTAGCAGGCTGTAATTATGTCAGAAATGATCTATTGGTGCCTCCAAGTCCTCCCGGGAAGTTTGTATTTACAAGTATGATTTAGGATGCCAAAATTTATATCACGATATATTTCGTAATTTCGGTCGATACGATATAATTCCGATATCGATATGAACACTATTTATCTGAAATAGAAATCTTTTGTAACATTATAAATGCCTTTATCATCACTTTTGATCAATTTTAAGCATCCTTGCTAAATAAAATTATTAATTTCTACAATTTCTTTCCCAAAAAATTTATAAAAATTATACTGAATGGAATAGTGTATAATGTTACAAAAGCTTTTTATTTCAGATAAATGCTGATCTTTGGATCTTTCTATTCATCAAAGAATCCTGAAAAAAAATGTACTCAACTGTTTTAAATATTGATAATCAGCAAATCAGCATAATAGAATGATTTCTGAAGGATCATGTGACACTGAAGTCTGGAGTAATGATGCTGAAAATTTAGCTATGTATGATCACAGGAATAAATAACATTTTAAAATCTATTCAAAATAGAAAGCAATTTTAAATAGTAAAAATATTTCAACATTTGACTGTTTTTGCTGTACTTTGGATCAAATAAATGCAGCCTGGTTGAGCAGAAGAGAATTCTTAAAAAAAAAACAAAAAAAAAACATTAAAAATCTTACTGTTCAAAAACTTTCGACTGGTAGTGTAGGCTGATTATTCTTATAGATTGAAACAAATGTGCTTCAGCCAGAAAAAAGGGTATCAAAAGTGCTCTGAGTCGCTGCAGAAAACAAAAAAAACGAACAATAACAAAAACTGGAAATGTTGCTGGAGACCAATGTTATTATAGTTTAGCATTTTTAAATTCGTTTTATTTTAATATCATTTTCAAATTTGCAATAAAATTTAGTTTCGTTTTTATTAGTTTCATTAATAATTTTGTTAGTTTTAGTTTAGTTTTTATTTTGTGAACACATTTCTATTTAGTTTTTATATAGTTTAGTTTCAGTTTTAGTTTTAGTACCCGCGCCGTGTTATGATTTTGAAACATGCAGTGCTCATGTTTATTCAACTAAGTCAAACGGCACAAAACTGGTAATGTATATAGGAAATGTGTTTAAAAATCATATCACCGTTATTGAAAAAAATAATATCGCGATACATATTGATATTGAATTATTGTCCAGCCCTAACACAGCGTCTCCTACTTATATGAAATGATAAATAAATAATTCACATCAGGTGTGTCTTTGCTTAAAGGTGCTGTAAATTGAATCATATATTATATAATAATTGTACAATACTGTCAAATTTTGTAAATGCAACTTGGCTAGTTTTATTGTTAATGGGAAACAAATAATAATTTCATTAATTTCAGCAAATTTACCATTAGTACAGACACTGCATATATTTTCTCACTAATGCCTTCAGCTTGGTGTCAGACCTGTGCTCCCTGTGACCCAGTTTCTCCCTCACGTTGATTGTTCATTGATGTCAGGTGTGTCTCGTCTTGTCCCTCGTTATCCTGTGTATTTAGCCCCAGTCTGTGCAGTCTATGTTTGTCGAGTCTACTTGTTGGATTATGTGTGTTTACCCCTGTTCCTGTTGTGGATTTACCCCTGTGATTCTCTCATTAAATACCGTTTATGTTATCCACGTCTCCCATCGTTTCTTCCAGCAGCGAATCGTGACACTCGGAAACACTGGGCTTAAAAAAAGTTTGCTAAGTGTAATTCTGTCATTGTGATGGCGTTTAAATATGATCTTTCCAAATTGCCATGCAAATCTAATCACAAACAACAGCACAGTAGTACAGTAGATGAGAAAATTTCTCTAGATTTAAAATGAGGATTGTTTTTTTTTTTTAAAGTATTGTACACAAGCTCTTCCTTCATGTAAAATAAATGCTTGAGGGTTTAGCTAGACCACTGTAAAATATTGTGTGAAAATGAAATAGGACAGACATATTACTATTATGGTTTGTTGTCTTTGTTGTTCAGTTTTACTACTAGTCTTTTTTTTTAACAACAACGATAATAATAATTTGCTAGTTTTATTGTAAATGAGAAACAAATAATAATTTCAACAAATTTACCATCAATACAGACAAACTCTGGGCTTAAAAAAAGTTCTGAGTTTCCAACTCGTAATTACGACATTGTGGTGGCGTTCATTTTCATTCAACTTGTAAATACAATCTTTCTGACATGACTTGAATGCACAATGTGATTTGCAGGTGGTTTAAGTGGGTGGAATCTATAGAGCATTTGATTGGACAAAAATTTGTGTAGTGCAGGATGAATCATACGTATTTTTTCTTTACCAAAAGAGAAAAACTACATTTTAGACATATATATCTAAAGGTTATTTTGTCAATTATAATATGTTAGTGTAGGAGTAGCATATAGATGGCTTCAAAGCTAATAGACACTGACTAAAAGCCTCAAAACTCAATAGAACTGACAGAAATCAAACTGTGAACACTTGTGACTGTGTCTGTGGGAGGAAGAGCGGGAGAAAGAGAGCAGCATTTGGGAAATGAGACCAAACAAAGTTTTGTTTCAGCCTATTTCAGTCTACCCTGCACTTTTCTTTTTCTCTCCACTTCCTTTTTCTTTGGAATCACCAGTTCTTCTGTGTGGGACCTCAGACACACACACACACACACACACACACACACACACACACACACACACATGGAAATACACTCAGGAACGTAGTTCATCTTGAGGCGGGTGCACACTGTAGGAAGTAGGAACATTGCCAAGTCGTCGTTATCTTAGACAACATCCACAGATCTTAAAAGATTTCTTTTGTCAGAAAGTCTTTGTTTGCTTAGTGTGACTTCCTCACAGATTTGTGGTGAATGATGCAGTTCTGGCAGTGTCAGAAATGTTGGGCCTTAAGCAGTTGGGCCTTATATGCCCTTAGAGATTTTGGATTTTTCATGCAGTTTTGCATCAAGTCTGTAGAGCAGCTTGGTTGTTATGTGCATTGTTAAGCTTGGTTTCACTTTGTTTTCATATTTGTGTTTTTGGCCTTTCAAATTACCGTGCAAATCTAATGGCAAGCAACAATGCGGAGGACTAAATGGAACATTTCTTCAGATTTGAAATGGGAAGCATTGTAAAAAATATATACACAAAGGTCTTCCTTCATGTAAAATGATTGCTCAAGGGTTTAGCTAGACCACCGTCAAATACTGTGTGAAACTGAATTAGGGCAGAGTCAGACATATATCACTATTCGTTTTTTTTTTCTTCTTTTTTTTTTTTTACAACAATAATAATAATAACTTAATAAAAACAATATTATAACATAATTAAAAAAATAATCATGCCAATAATAACCAACATTATATGCCTTAAATATGATATTCAGGTGTTTCCACAAAACAATACTGTGAATAGAAAGTGGACTTAAAATATTAGGTATTTTAATATTTTAAACATACATCTAGCTTTTTGAAATATTTACAAAGCTTTAAAAGAAATCAAGGTTTTTTTATGCTTACAGTTTTATGTTTCAACTTTCAAGTTCAGTTGACTTCATAAGTTGGCTGTTAAGCTTACACTTTGACATGAACAAAACTGACAGTTACATTTTTGTTACCAAATTAATCAGTCATTAATCACAATTATTTGTATCAAAACTGATCACCAGTCAAAATTTAATAATTGTGACAGACCTATGAGAATGTTACACAGACTAGTGATGCACAATGACCAGTATATTGTTGTTGCATTCATGCCATGTCATAATTACTGTAATTACTAGATGACAACTCGGATGTTCTACTCTAAGCTGTTCACAGACTCTGAATTGTGCATTTCTATGGCAACACTATAACACCAAAATTATTCTGTGCAATTTAAAGAATCAATACACAAAACAACAGTACAACAAGTATACAATTGTTATCCAAATGCACTAATAATAAACTTATTTACATCATTAATGCAGCCACATTAAACTCTATTGTATGTATTTATTTTCAGATTATTTTTGCATGATTAAGACATAAACAGAAATATTATAATATAACTGCTTAACTACATTAAACTGCTGAAGCCACTGCCATTTTGAGTGTTTTTCCGCATGATGTTTCGGTCAGGTCAGGTGGTACAACAAGTTGGAGCTCTCAGAAAATTTTACAAGTTGTAATTAAGAGATCTACGAGGACACAAACCAATTTTACTATTCATGCCAAGTCAGAATAACCGTAATTCTGCCTTGGCATGAACACACTTTGTGTGTCACCCAGTATAAATGTGTATTGTGAAGTGTGACATAAAATAATGTTGATGTCGCACAGTCTGTCGAGGGGTCTCTTTGGGGTCACATCATAACATTTTAAAATCTGACAAGCAGCTGTCATTAAGGACAGCAAAAATCAGACAGCGTACAGCCCTGACTAGCTGTCTAAGATTGCAGATCTCTTGTCATTTTCACATACACTTTTCAGTGACAGCATATGTTTGAGAAAGTGTGAGTGTTTTGTGAGGTGCTGGTGTAGCAGCATTACAGGCCTGCCAACACCTCCTACTGCTTTTAACCCCTCCAGGAGACGCAGCCATCCAGAAATGCCCATCTGTGCTTCTACCTCCTCCAGCGAGATCTGTGTGTTTGTGTGTGTGTGTGTGTGTGTGTGTATGCACTTATACCTGGCACAGATCCACACACATTTACAGTGTGAATACACTGCAGGACTGTTTGCAGTTTGCTGCTGCCGCCCCATCCCCGCGTTCTTGTAGAGACAGTGCTAGCCTGCAGCTGCTGCCCAGCATGAATAGAAACCTATTACAGTGGCACCCATCACATTTTTATTTTATTTTTATTTCACCTTTAAAGGGGTCATATGATGCGATTTCAATTTTTCATTTCTCTTTGAAGTGTTACAAGCTCTTGGTGCATAAAGAAGATCTGTAAAGTTGCAAAGACTAAAGTCTCAAATCCAAAGAGATATTCTTTATAAAAGTTAAGAGTCAACCACGCCTACCTAAAACGGCTCGTTCTAACACGCCCCCACATGTCTACATTACGATGTGGGAAGATTTAGATAACGCCGTCCAAATTTTCACGCAAAGAAGGAAGGCGTAACTTTTATTCTCGCTGTAGTATTGTTGCCGCCGCCGCCATGTCGTGAAGGCGCTGTGTGTTTCGTTGTGAAAATGAAACTACTTTGTTTGGCCTTCCAAAAGAGGACGATATCCGCTTCGTCATGCCTAGAGCTGATCCGTGCTGGTCACTGAGGAAATACATCAACTTCGCGCTGTGGATCGCCAGATCGGCTTTCACCGTGGACAAAGCGGAGTCCAGCCCGGGGTCGTCACATGTGGTTGCCGCAAGCCCGCCGGCCGCTCCTTCGTCGAATCCGCCGGCCGCGCCGTTCTCAAGCCCACAAGCCCATTTCTGTCACACGCTTGAGGTATTCGGCCAATCACAAAGCACTGGATAGCTGGCCAATCAGAGCACACCTCGCTTTTCAGACCGATGAGCTTTGTAAAAATTGACACGTTTCAGAAAGGCGGGGCATAGAGGACAAACAATAATGTACAGTATGTGGAAAATAATGTGTTTTTTGAACCTTAAACCGCATAAACACATTTCATTACACCAAATACACAAAATAATGTTCTTTTTAGCAACATCATATGACCCCTTTAATCTCGAAGACTGCTGACTTACAGTAAAAGCTCTGCTCATAAGTTTGTAATGAGCTTGACGACAAGTACTTTGTTTTGTGTACATGCACCATGGTTCTAAATATTACTAGACTGAAAGGATACAGAATAGTACAAAAGTACCAGTACTTCAGTACTAAGTCAATACTTAAATAAAAAAAAAAACGTATCGATTTCAGCCTTTCCACACTATCAGTAGTACCGAGTACCGGGTCAATCCAGTACCAGCTGATAGGTGGCTGCTTTGAAGGTTTCTATTTACGACATGTTTTTGCAGCATTGAGCATTGTAGCCAATCACAAACATGTTTGACTTTGTGATAACCATAACAATGAATGGGACAAAAAAAATCTGATGTGTCAAAATAGATAGGCCTATATAAGTCTTGCAGTGCAAGTGCAAAAGACCTGCTACTTGTTCTGTTGCCTGTAATGTGGGTTTTATTTATTTATTTTTTGTTATTTTATTACTAACTTTTCATTTGATCTTTTTAATGTTATGTTTACATAATTGAACAATATTTTAAGGTTACATGCTAAAGGTTTAATGTGTTTAAATGTGCTTATTTATATTTACTTATTTTTTTTATTTCTTATTAATAATTAACTAATGCTGTTTATTTAATAATTATACTTTCAAATATTAAAAAAAGCTATACAAATTAAATTTTTACGAGAATTTTACTGGTGTTGGTACCGACTACTGAAATTTTGGTAACATGAGAACACTAATACAGAGTCACAATTCATGCCCATATGCAGTATTTTCATGTTTTTTCATCTTTCTAAACCTTCTTAAAATTCTGTATTGATCCAACAACAGTTTGTTCAGAAGGTAGGTTGTTGTTATCTAGCTTAAAAAAGCAAGAAAGAAACACTGACCATTAGAAAAAAAACATGAAGATATTTTTTTTTTCAAAAACAATTATCTTTTTAAACCACGTGAAAAATTTACAAATATATAGGCATTTAAACTGTTTAATTGTTTTAAATGTAGTTAAATGTAACCGTGAAATACTGAATTACTAATTCACCATTAATATTTAGTTCATTTTATCAAATTTTCAGTACAGTTTTAATAAAGAAAATACATTTAAATAAAGAATTAAATACAGTTTTATATACACTTATTTATTTGTCAGTTTGACAAGTCGTGTATTTTATTTACATTTTTATATTTTAATTTCTATATTGATAACTGTTCTCTTTTATTTTATTTTTAAGTGGCACTTTTAATTCTCAGCAGCAACAGTGCCTGTAAAATCCAAAAGGTCGAAGTGTGTGCCATTTTAGGTTTCAGAAGGGTGCTCATCAGTGTCCCGTTTGCCCTGCACTGACGGTGGCTTTGTAGACGACTTCTACCAGACAGTCCCTGCAGCATTACGTCACCCAGTGTGGACTTGGAAGAGGGCCTTCACTTTCAAACCCAACACATTATTTAAGAGGAAAAACCCAGAAAGGAAGAGGATAGAGTAAAACCCGGCATTGCACTTGGTGTGAATCATGAAAAATGTGTGTTATTTTGTTGCATCAGACATGGTGTGAACAGGCCTTTTGGATCTGATGAAATTTGCCACTTTTCCTGTGCAAAGAATTTGTCGCCATCCCAAACTATAAGAACATACACTGTAGCGGAAACCCTCCCTGCAGCTGACTGGGATGCCAATGACCAAACCGCTCATAAATCATTCCGATTGGACTTTGCGGAGACAGGATCCACACATCTCCCCTTCCTCGGTCACAATTCCAATGTCTGGTTTTAAAATATTAAGCACCAGCATCTCATAGGTGCGGTAGCTCTGGAAGAGAGCATTTAATAAAACATAACTAGCGTTGCCTTGTGTGTGCTCTAATACTCTGAGCACTGGATTTGTGATCGACTCTCCCGTCTTCTGTACTTAACCACTTCTAATCTTGTACTGTATGACTACTCAGTCCTTTCTATTTAATTGCACAATGTGTATCTGTAGGAGTCAACAGATCTCCAGCAAGAGATCACAGCCAGAAAGAGCAATGCTGAATCGTCTCAGCACATTAGAGTGCTGAGTCAAGAGCTATAATAGACTCTTGGTGAGCTGCAAGTGTGACTGGGGATGTGTGCCTGAGGTTGGGTATAAATTTGATTTAACTTCTTATGAGAGTGGAAAGGTTGAGTGTACCTGTAGGTGTGTGTTTTATGGTATAGGTATTGTGGCTATCAAGAGCGAGCTAAGATAAATCTATATGCATCATGATAGCAGTAGATGAACATTGGATGGATGTTTAGTGAGAACATATTATTGCTCAGGCCATGAGGTAAGTACAGAGCTATATTTTGTCTTAATGGAAAAGGCACTAGAAGTCGAGCAGCAATGCGGCGGAGCCTAGAAGGTTGTCAGATGTATTTAGTGTCAGGTTAGCTGATTGAGGTTGCAGGATAAAGTAGGCCTTGATTCAGCTCTGATTTGCTCTTTTTATGAGCCTGTATAGATGACCTTTGCTCCGGCACATGTGCAAGAAATGCATGCGAGAATATGACAGAAACAGAAAAAGAATTGTAGGCCAAAGGAAAAATTAGCTTGTCATTCTGGCCTTGAGCTATTAGTGAAGAAATGGCAATATGTGCTGGTCTATATAAAGAAATATGGTTGTACACTGAGCAAACAAATAGATGGATTTAAAGTAAAAGAAAAAAGAAATATCTGAGATATTTTCAACTTTTTCATCAAGATCTGTTGCACTCTTGCAATCATGTATTGCATAGATACGGTGCGCGCTATGAATTTAATGCCATACAAGCTATAAAATGTTACTGGGGTCACGGGTGTGAGAGGCAGGGAGATGTGGGAAGCGTTTAGAGAGCAAAATGTGAGAATGATACCTCTGCCAAATCTGATGGTCTCAAACTCTCCACTTAAGTCTTGATAAGTGAGAGAGCGGTAGGTGTTTTTGATATGGTGATTACATTCCTTCACTGTGAAACAATCACACGAGACTCTCAAAAGGAAGAAAGTAAAGCATAACACAATTAAAAGGGATAGCATTTAGAGGGAGGGAAATTAAATTTTCAAAGCCTGCAAACAGATAATGGACACTTTCCACAAACGGTACAAAAAAGGCACAACTTTAATTTAATGAACTTTCTTTCATTTCTTAACCTTTAGAGAATATTAAGAGTCAACATCAAAAAGTCAAACTAAACATAATTACATAAAATGATTGAGTCTGTAATTTTTAAACATCAAAATAAAATATAGACTACTGTTCAAAGGTTTGGTGTCAGTGAGATTTTATTTATTTTTTATTTTTTTGATTAATACTTTTATTTAGCAAGGACACATTAAGTTGATGTATTATGTATTAACATTATAATAGTTATAATGTTACCAAAGATTTCTATCTATCTATTCCTCAAAGAATCCTGATTTTGGTTTCTACAAAAACATTTCCAACATTGATATCAATAAGAAATGTTCCTTGAGCACCAAATCAAGAAAATACTGAACATAGAATGATTTCTGAAGGATCATGTGACACTGAAAACTGGAGTAATGGTTTCTGAAAATTTAGCTTTGCCATCACAGAAATAAATATTTTAAAATATATTAATATAAAACATTAATATAACATATATTAATACAAAAAATAGTTATTCAAAACTCCCAATATTATTGTTTTTACTATATTTTTGATGAAATAAATACAGCCTTGGTGATAATAAGTGACTTCTTTCAAAAGCTTAAAAACTCATGAGTAGAAATGAGTAGAACAGATGAGTAGAAATAATATAGAGACATAATTTAGTTATATATTAATTAAACATCAAAATAAAATATATCAGTATACAAAATGTATCAAATCTATAACAATTGAGAAAAAGGTAACAATGTTGCAAATTTAACCTAAATTAATCTCCTAATCACTACAACTAGTTTGCACCAAATGTTTGTAATTATTGATAAACACGAGTATGAACATTTGAACTAGCTACTTTTCAAGCTAGGCTATTTTTGTGTTACATAACAAATACAGTACATGATATTTGTGGATGTGAAAGAGATGCTATAGCATTTGCTTTACTGTAGTCTATGAGCAGCAGAAGACGCAGTGAGTTGTTTCTGGGGGTTGTTTAAAACCAGGCTCAGTGTCTCTTCCTGGGCTTGCGTAAAGTATCGATCTGCTGAGTATTGCTTGGTTAATGAGCAGCACTGATGATTCCACGAGTCGGTCTCGCTAGAAAGGGCTAATCAGTTTGCAACTGCCTCCAAGGGATGAAAGAGCATATGGAAAGCCTATGAGTGTGTGAGCGGACGTGTTAGAACTCAGTCTGTCCTTTCACTCACCACCTCTGGCTACATTGAGTGCACTGACGTGAGAGCAATCATGCTAAAGTCTCACCCTGTTGTTTCATGGGTGGAGGATAAATCATTTCATCAGCGGAACAAATGTCTCACCTGAGTTCTCTCCTGCCTGCTGTTGTTTTGTCTTGGCTTTTCTCTATCTTGTTTGTCGGTGCTGATTCTCCGCTTCAATGGAAGCGTCATGTTTGTCTAGACTGATCTGGCAGACTTCAACAGTTCGTAATAGCTCATCTAACCTCTCTTTCCGCCTTTGGCATCATCTTACTGTCAGTCTACCCTGCAATGGGTGTTGAGAAGAACAAGAAGGAATAGTTCAACCAAAAAAATACAAATTGTCATAATTTACTCACCACATCTTTCGAAACTCGAGCGAGTTTCAGTATGACCACTTTTTTGATGCTTTTATAGTGCTTTTTGTCCTTTTTGGAGCTGGTCCCCTTCCATTTTCACTGAATAGAAGAGCAGCTCAGAGAATGTTAAATTTGTCCTTTGATGCTTCACGAAAGAAAGTCATATGGAGCAAATGATGACAGCATGTGTCCTTTTAGTTAAGGACTAGTGGTGGACCCATATGGGTTCCTAATGGCTGATTTGTAGTAAATATGAAGAACAAATTGGAACATCAATTAAATGTATTTTTAAAAACTTTTTTTTTATTTTTAAATTATTTTTAGTATATATATATATATATATATATATATATATAAACAGTAGCTTTATGAAATGTTACTAAAATGTACATTTGTCTATTTGCCTTTCTATTTTTATTTATTTATTTAATGGCAGCCATTACTCCAGTCTTCAATGTCACTTGAATCTAATTCATTCTAATATGCTAATTATTAATGTTAAAAACAGTTGTGTTGCTCAATATTTTTTGTGGTAACTGTTTTTTTTTTCAGGATTCTTTGATGAATAGACAGTTCAAAAGAATGGTATTTATTTGAAATCAAAATCTTTTGTGACATTATACATGTCTTTACTGTCACTTTTGAACAATTTAATGCATCCTTGCAGAATAAAAGTATTACTTCCTATCAATCAATCAATCAATCAATATTACTAACCCCAAACTATTGAACGGAAGTGTATAAAGAAATAACTTCTCAAAAGATTAGATCACCAAATAATTAGAAATTTGTCATAATTTACTCAATCTCATGTTGTTTCAAACCTGTTTGAGTTTCTTTCTTCTGTTGAAAACAAAAGAAGATATTTGAAGAATGATGGTAAGCAAACAGTTGTTGGTAGCCATTGACTTCCATAGTATGTAAAAAAAATATTTCATTTAAATTTTTGGGTGAACCGTCCCCTCAAAGAGATAATATTGTTAAAAGTTTTTTTTTAACTAAGGGATCTCCTACTTTCAGGGGTTTGTTGCAGCTGGTTCCATCCCCCCTGTAACTCACGGCTGCCATTTTCAGAGTTTGAGCCGACCATCTTAAAGTCACAATAGAGACAGAACCATGGATCTCTGGCTGATCCTGGCACCTCATCCTCCTTCTTTACAACCACAATGGAGGCTCTCACTGCATCCAAAGGCTCTTTTCTAAGCAGCACTGCCTCCTCTGACATGCCTAAACAATGGAGGGCAGTGATCTCTAACAGTGGCCCACAGGGCCATCGCCTGATTAAAAGCAAACAAAGGAGACGGGTGACCTCCGTCCAAACATCTAATCTTAGAGCCACAATGAAAGCAGCCGATGTTTTATTCAATGCTCACTTTCTCGAAAGCTGACAGTGCTAGCTGTGGATGGATGAAGCTGGGGGTGGATCAGCAGAAGTCCTGCAGAATCTGGACCAGCTCCCAGCTCATGCTGCAGAGAAGCCGATCGGTCTTCATTACTCTATTAACATCCTGGAGAGGGACCCACTACAGTACACACAACACAAACACACGTAACCACACAAGCTCCAGTGCCAACACAAAGGTCATAGCTTCTAAATGAAGACATCCTCAGAAGTGTATCAGTATGTTTAATGATATGAAGTATGTGGCAGAAAGTGTGCAAGAATGTCAACATCACAGATTCTTCTGTGTGATGTGGGTCAACACACATCCCGTTCCTCCCCTGTACCGTTAGGGCAGCCGTCAGCTCATGTGGGCTCCCGTGAAAATCGTTTGCTGTGGCAGCAGCTTCAAAGCAAATATGCAGTACAGGAAAGACAGTAAAGGCATTTCCGTGAGACTGTGCCTTTTTCTGGGACTTCAAGTTTTAACAACTGCAGCTTACAGAGCTCTCTCAAACAGGCAAAAAGTGATACGCATGCTTTTTGTTTGGTCTTTTATTGTTAAAGTTCCTGTTCCTTTGTCCAGGTGTGTCTACTTCAATTATCTGGTCTATTATACTAACACAAGTTTGTTTGCCATTTTTCCTTATCAGATTACACGTAAAGGAACTTGGGAGAGTCTTGTTTATTTAGTAGTTATATGTGAAAAAATTGCGTTGTAGTTTTCCCTTTCTAGTTTCATTGCTGTGTTGATTTTGAGAATGTATAATAAAGCTGCATTTCATTTAGGGATGTGCTAGAGCTATTGCAGCTATTATTGCAATTTTCTTTGTAAGTTTCTTTGTGAACGATTCATCCATGATTTTTTTTTATAAACTCAATCTTCTTGTGAAATGGCAGACTTCTCTCTGCTGATGAATACCGGACTTCTCCAATCATTTACTTTGCATGAACTCCACCCCTTTCATACAACTGACTGTAAGCTTGCATTCAGATCTGCCTCCATCAAATCAATAACCGACAGATAAGCAGAAGTCTCCAGCCTACATTTTTTGTTTCCCTTTTTTGATAATTCATGTCTCAGATGTATGTTACAATAAGGAAAGTATTGGGCAAAATATAAAATAACAAATAATATATTTTAAAATTATTTATCAAGTATTTTAAGTAATTTTACATTTAAAAGTTGAAATGCAAATCTAAAATGATAAATTTAAATTAAATTAAAATGTAGTGTTGGCCAGTAAAAACACTGGCAGGGCAAGTAGAAATCCAAACTGCCAGCCTGACTGGACCAGCAAAAAACAAAATCGTTCTGTTGAACTTTGGTTTTTCTCCGCTTTTGATAAGATCAGTTGAGTTGAATGTTCATATCAATGGTAAATGGATCAACAGTTTGTAGAGTCAATCAAGTAAAACTGATTTTTAATCAATACTTATCAAACCATTAAGCAATACGTTTTCTGTCACAGTGCTCTATTGAAATAATAAGACAGGAAATAGCATCTGCATATTTTTAGTAAGCTCACAGTACACAGTAATGTCAGACTCCTTGAAAAGCCCTATCACCCTTGCCATATAGATAAGAGCGTGTGAGTGCTCTCAATAGAGATGCCATGAGCTGACTTTATTGGTATTTAGTGAAGGAAGCTCTTATAAGCACCATCAAGCAAACAAGCCCCTCAGCCAACATTTCCTGAAGACCACTAACAGCTGTTGCTAAGCAACTTAAGCATCTGTGGCAGGGCCAATCCTGATAAAATACACAGGCACACACATATACGTATAACTTCAATGGATCACTAAAACGTGCAAATAAAACAGACATCTGAAAAATAAATTCAACATTTTTTTTCCACAAGTTGACATTCAGCTAAAAGTAAATGTAGTAACATTAATTGAGTTACTGATTCAAATTGATAACTTGTGAATTTGAGACTGATTCGTGAATCTGACTAATTAATTTAAATATCCAGCTCATAAAAGTCGTTTTGTAAATCAGGTCACGTGTTAGCTGAGGACTAGTCATGCTAACACTGTATGTCCACTGTATGTCAAAAAAGTGCCAATGGTGATTTGATTTTAAATGACTAAGTAATGAATGTGTCATTTTTGTCTCATTTGCAACCATTTTAGTTACTCTGACAGTGGCGTTCTGTCTATATAAGCTGCGAATGCTACGCATACCCAGGCCATCTGAGAGAATTAATTTGTGGGTTAATTAATATAAACAATTATAAGTTGATCCCTTGCCATTTGAGATGTAACTTGAAGCTTAATAAAGTGTTGGGAATAAGTACGTCAAATTATTTTTTTGACAAGCAACGGTGATTTTCTGTAAATCTGTGGCAGTTACGAAAGCTTCCGGGCAAGCGGATTCACAGCAGCTTTGGCGCCTCCACTCTTTTGCTATGACTCGTCAGGATTATAGCGCGTTCTAATTGGTTTGCTGGCATGCGGCTGATTTAATGCGCAAGGTAAAGCTGTCTGCGAAGCGCAAGTGGAAAAACGTGCTGTTGCTGGCAAACATCATGCAAAACCACCTCGACTAAATCAAATGAAAAAACACCCTAACTGTATATTGTCATGCAAATGCACTGAAAACGAATCTTCTTACATTTTTTGTCATATACAATATAAGTTGAAGATATAGGTTATTTAAAATAGCAACATGCCTGAGTAAACAAATAAAGAGATAAAATATATATTTAAAAGTTTATAAAATGTATAAAAAATTTAAATAACAAACATAAGGAAATCAAAGGAAAGGGGGATTTTTCTGAAGATTTGATTGTTCCCTTTGTTTTCCTTATGCTTGTGTCACTTCTCTGAGTCCTTTTTATTGTTGTTTGCAATGTTACAACTTTTTACTTGGCAATATTTTAAAAATATGAAGAATATTTTTGGTATTTTGCATGGTCTGTTGTTGCATCACCTGGGTGAGAGATTTTACTCCTATTTACTGGCAATAAAAAATCATTCAGCAGATGCAGAGAATCCCCCATCTCCCCACCCCCTGAATACTGCGTATCATTACGTAACAACGTGTAAATGTTATTTGGTGGTTTTTACTTGTTTTTCTAGCATTCAAATAACAATGGATAAACATAAAATGATAGAAGAAGGATTGGAGATTAATTTCATGTACAAATAAGGTAGGAAATGTGCATACTTTTAAATCAACACCTGCCACGGTGTTTCTTATTTGTCATCTGTGATCCCTCTTTGAGTGTGTCCTAAAAGCCATTATGAGGAGAGGGGATCTTAATCTTAGCACTCAGCATACCTGGTTAAAAAGTCACCGCTCGCCACTGCATTATGATAAAAGATTTTGCATTTTCTCAGCAATACATATGTATATATAAAAAAAAAAAAAAACTTTTTGTGTGTACGTTTTGCTAAGTGAATGTGCTGAGATCACAGCACCATCCAAAGTAATTAATTCTTGAGGCGATGAGGTACGTGAATGTGTGTGTGTACAGGTTTGCCTATACTGGTGAGGGCCAATTTGTTAAAAAAAAAATTACAGTAAAATACAACAAAATTTGACTTGTGAGGACATTTTGCCATAGTGTTAGGTTTAGAGTTGGGATTTAACATATATCATCACCTAAAAGCCATTGGGTCAATCTTCTCACCAGGAGAGTGAAACCAACATGCGTGCTTATGTCTGCTTATATACCCGAGTGCACTTACCTTTTATAAACTAGAGAAGTGAAACATAAAGGAAGTCTGACTGCCGTCTTGTTGTACCGTTTATTTCTATCAGAAAATTTCAAAATGAGTAAACACAATGGAGACAAATAAGAAAGAAGCAGATGTGAAAGGTTGTCAGATGTCAACAGAATAGTAAATGACAGTCTTATCACATGTACATACAACTCCTGCCTGTCATCATAGCTTTGGAAATAAATGTTCAAGCATCTTTTTATCAGTAGTGATCTTTCTGATGATATAAAAAAGTAATGCTCAAAGAGACAGGGAGTGACCTGCAAGATCTTAAATGCTATAGTTTCAAATCGGTATTCATAGATAAAATGAAACATTTCATATTAAACACTTCATATTAAACACTAAGGCCGTGTGTCCACCAAAGTGTTTTTAGCCTAGCTGAAAATTCCAGGCGCTCTGCTGAAAACGCCTAGCTGTGAGCGCTTGAGAGCGTTTCTGTGGCGCAGTGTTTTTTTCAGTTGAGACGCTTTGGTTGCTATAATACTGAATATCGTCAGAAGTAATATTGCAAGCATTATTTGAATATTGGTAGTAGTCCGGGAATCCCATCTGGTACAGACATGAATGCTCCGAGACAAGCTATATTAACTACTCCGTTGGTGTTGAGTTGTAGTACAAGGAGGATGTAACAGTTGGTCAGAGTGGTATTTGCCCTGCCCCTCCTCCACTGTGTTTAAACGACGGCTGACTAAAAAGTGACAGTGATGAGCACAGTGTTTTACCCAAAGAGAAAAAACGCCTGAGCGCTCAACACGTTTTAAAGGGGTCATATGACGTTGCTAAAAAAGAACATTATTTTGTGTATTTGGTGTAATGAAATGTGTTTATGTGGTTTAAGTTTCAAAAAACATTATTTTCCACATACTGTACATTAATTTTTCTCCTCTATGCCCCGCCTTTCTGAAACGCGTCGATTTTTACAAAGCTCATCGGTCTGAAAAGCGAGGTGTGCTCTGATTGGCCAGCTATCCAGTGCGTTGTGATTGGCCGAATACCTCAAGTGTGAGACGGAAATGTTATGCCACTTACCATACTGTGATGCCGTGTCCCGGTGTGACGAGACAAAACCAATAAAACCCATTACAAACGAGGCATTTGTAGCATCCAGTGGGGACATAATTACTGATTATAATAAAAAATCATTCAGCAGATGCAGAGAATCCCCCATCTCCCCACCCCCTGAATACTGCGTATCATTACGTAACAACGTGTAAATGTTATTTGGTGGTTTTTACTTGTTTTTCTAGCATTCAAATAACAATGGATAAACATAAAATGATAGAAGAAGGATTGGAGATTAATTTCATGTACAAATAAGGTAGGAAATGTGCATACTTTTAAATCAACACCTGCCACGGTGTTTCTTATTTGTCATCTGTGATCCCTCTTTGAGTGTGTCCTAAAAGCCATTATGAGGAGAGGGGATCTTAATCTTAGCACTCAGCATACCTGGTTAAAAAGTCACCGCTCGCCACTGCATTATGATAAAAGATTTTGCATTTTCTCAGCAATACATATGTATATATAAAAAAAAAAAAAAACTTTTTGTGTGTACGTTTTGCTAAGTGAATGTGCTGAGATCACAGCACCATCCAAAGTAATTAATTCTTGAGGCGATGAGGTACGTGAATGTGTGTGTGTACAGGTTTGCCTATACTGGTGAGGGCCAATTTGTTAAAAAAAAAATTACAGTAAAATACAACAAAATTTGACTTGTGAGGACATTTTGCCATAGTGTTAGGTTTAGAGTTGGGATTTAACATATATCATCACCTAAAAGCCATTGGGTCAATCTTCTCACCAGGAGAGTGAAACCAACATGCGTGCTTATGTCTGCTTATATACCCGAGTGCACTTACCTTTTATAAACTAGAGAAGTGAAACATAAAGGAAGTCTGACTGCCGTCTTGTTGTACCGTTTATTTCTATCAGAAAATTTCAAAATGAGTAAACACAATGGAGACAAATAAGAAAGAAGCAGATGTGAAAGGTTGTCAGATGTCAACAGAATAGTAAATGACAGTCTTATCACATGCACATACAACTCCTGCCTGTCATCATAGCTTTGGAAATAAATGTTCAAGCATCTTTTTATCAGTAGTGATCTTTCTGATGATATAAAAAAGTAATGCTCAAAGAGACAGGGAGTGACCTGCAAGATCTTAAATGCTATAGTTTCAAATCGGTATTCATAGATAAAATGAAACATTTCATATTAAACACTTCATATTAAACACTAAGGCCGTGTGTCCACCAAAGTGTTTTTAGCCTAGCTGAAAATTCCAGGCGCTCTGCTGAAAACGCCTAGCTGTGAGCGCTTGAGAGCGTTTCTGTGGCGCAGTGTTTTTTTCAGTTGAGACGCTTTGGTTGCTATAATACTGAATATCGTCAGAAGTAATATTGCAAGCATTATTTGAATATTGGTAGTAGTCCGGGAATCCCATCTGGTACAGACATGAATGCTCCGAGACAAGCTATATTAACTACTCCGTTGGTGTTGAGTTGTAGTACAAGGAGGATGTAACAGTTGGTCAGAGTGGTATTTGCCCTGCCCCTCCTCCACTGTGTTTAAACGACGGCTGACTAAAAAGTGACAGTGATGAGCACAGTGTTTTACCCAAAGAGAAAAAACGCCTGAGCGCTCAACACGTTTTAAAGGGGTCATATGACGTTGCTAAAAAAGAACATTATTTTGTGTATTTGGTGTAATGAAATGTGTTTATGTGGTTTAAGTTTCAAAAAACATTATTTTCCACATACTGTACATTAATTTTTCTCCTCTATGCCCCGCCTTTCTGAAACGCGTCGATTTTTACAAAGCTCATCGGTCTGAAAAGCGAGGTGTGCTCTGATTGGCCAGCTATCCAGTGCGTTGTGATTGGCCGAATACCTCAAGTGTGAGACGGAAATGTTATGCCACTTACCATACTGTGATGCCGTGTCCCGGTGTGACGAGACAAAACCAATAAAACCCATTACAAACGAGGCATTTGTAGCATCCAGTGGGGACATAATTACTGATTATAATGAATTATACTGTCTTTTTACGCGTTGCATCGCGTCGCATTAAAAAATGCAGACAGTAGTGCTACACACATGTAGCATGAGCAATTTAATTTTAAAATGATTGCAATTATTGAAACAAATATTATAAAGAATCACCTCTAATTTATTTTGTATCCAGTATGGTATTGCGATTTATCACTTTGGCACGAAAGAGGAAATTCAAAAAAAGGATATAACAAATTTAGATTGTAAATACAATCCTCTAAGAAGAAGTCACCAACCATGTTACCATATTCATGTTTAAGGATGTAACTGTTTGAAAAGACATTGTCAACAAAATTTGTCTTTGAAAACTATTAAGCCCCGCAGGACAGTTCCTTTCACATAAAACAAATGCATTTCAATACCTTGCCCCAAATGTCTTCTCATTAGCTCTCATGGCAGGAGTCTAATGCATTTAGCAGGTTCGGCCATTTCTAGTAACTTTGCTTCGCTCTTAAAGGGGTCATATGATGCGATTTCAATTTTTCCTTTCTCTTTGGAGTGTTACAAGCTCTTGGTGCATAAAGAAGATCTGTAAAGTTGCAAAGACTAAAGTCTTAAATCCAAAGAGATATTCTTTATAAAAGTTCAGACTCAGCCACACCTACCTAAAACGGCTCGTTCTAACACGCCCCAACATACCTACGTCGCTCTGTGGGAAGATTTGCATAACGCCGGCCAAATCTTCATGCAAAGAAAGAAGGCGTAACTTTTATTCTCACTGTAGTTTTGTTGTTTCCGCCACAATGTTGTAAAGACGCTGTGTGCTTCGTTGTAAAAGCGAAACTACTTTGTTTGGTCTTCCAAAAGAGGATGATATCTGCTTCGTCATGCCTGGAGCTGATCCGTGCTGGTCGCTGAAGAAATACTACAACTTTGCGCTGTGGAT
>NW_015555763.1:2520136-2521282 GCF_001515605.1 Sinocyclocheilus anshuiensis
GAGATTGTTGTCACTGCACCACCCGGCCAGGCGGCTCACCTCGCTCCTATAGTTTCTGGAGTGAAACCCTGGGCTTTGTGGCATCTGTCATCATTTCTTACAATGAGAAAATGGAGAGACATTTTGAGTGTCTATCTTTAGGAAGGGCCTAATAATGAAACTCTTGAGCTATGAGATGTGACACATTTGCCCCCTGACTGTGTCATCTGATGGAGGGAAGACAGAAAAAGAGAGAGAAAGAGCAAGGGAGAGACAAGGAGAGTGTTCTAAGGGGGTTTAAGGGGAGTGAGGCTGAGAGGCTGCTGTCATGCTCTAGTTGGCCTGTTGAAAGATGGTTGAGACATGTTTAAGAGGGTGGATGAGAGGGGTTTGTGCTGGGATTCTTCTTCACTGAGCAGTAGCTCTGAGCCTGGACACACAGAAGTGGTAACAGGGCTGACTCACATGCAGGAGAACGCTTATTCACCCAGAGAGGAATATTAACAATATCACAGCCTCATCTCAATGCTGCCAGACCTGTTGCGAGTGCTCAGAAATATGCAGAATGAACATGTATGAAAACTGTAAAAATAATTCATCAGATGCATACTTATACAGATATGCACACATATGGGAGACACACGTGCATCCATCCTACTAGAGTGCTGAAGCTGAATGTACTGTAGACTAAGGCTGCGGCATTACAATCATATATTGCAAACGTCCACAGGCTTTAAAGGGGTCATATGATGTTGCTAAAAAGAACATTATTTTGTGTATTTGGTGTAATGAAATGTGTTTATGCGGTTTAAGGTTAAAAAAACACATTATTTTCGACATACTGTACATTATTGTTTGTCCTCTATGCCCCGCCTATGCATTTGTTGCATCCAGTGGGGACATAATTATGGATTATAATGACTTATACTGTATTTTTACGCGTTGCGTTGCATCGCGCCGCATAAACATAAAACCATGTCTGCATTTGTGATCGGAAAAATGACAAACAACAAGCCCTACTCTACACTGCCCAAAACTTGCTTTAAATATAAAAAATATAAAATACAAAAACTCTTTAAATATAAAAAACGTACTTACAGTCTGTGAGTCAGAACAGCCGGCATTGTAGTCTACTCTACCAGGATCAGGAAACGGTCCTCCATAAAA
>NW_015555763.1:2521451-2525083 GCF_001515605.1 Sinocyclocheilus anshuiensis
TGAATATTTGGGTTGAAGTGTTCTGGAACAGTGTTGTAAATACTACTTAACCACTGATTTCTAGTCGTGTCCACTTTTGGAAAGCCAAACAAAGTAGTTTCGCTTTCACAACGAAACACACAGCGCCTTCACTACATGGCGGCGGCAACAACAATACTACAGCGAGAATAAAAGTTACGTCTTCTTTTTTTGTGTGAACATTTTGGCGGCGTTATGCAAATCTTCCCAGATAGTGACGTAGGTATGTGGGGGCGTGTTAGAACAAGCCGTTTTAGGTAGGTGTGGCTGACTCTTAACTTTTATAAAGAATATCTCTTTGGATTTGAGACTTTAGTCTTTGCAACTTTACAGATATTCTTTATGCACCAAGAGCTTGTAACACTCCAAAGAGAAAGGAAAAATTGAAATCGCATCATATGACCCCTTTAAGTCTCTTTTAGCATTCTCAGTATTTACAATGTTCAACAGTGTATGTAATGTTCAAAGTTTGGGGTCAGTAAGACTTATTTATTTTTTGCTGATTAAAAGGAATGATTACTTTTATTCTGCATGGATGCATTTAATTGATCAAAATGGACAGTCAAGACAATGTAATGTAACAAAAGATTTATATTTCAAACAAATGTTGTTCTTTTGTACTTTTTTCAGGAATCTTTAATGAAAAGAAAGTTCAACAGTTTCCACAAAAATATATATCGGCACAACAGTTTTCAAAATTGATTATATCAAGAAATATGTTTCATGAGCACCCAATCAGAATATTAGACTGATTTCTGAAGGACACTGAAGACTGAATTAATGGCTGCTGAATATGTTTTTACTATATTTTGATTAAATAAAGGCAGCCTTGGCAAGCGTAAGAGAAGGCTTCTTTTGAAAATATTTTAAAAAATCATACCGACCCTAAACTTTTGAACGGAAGTGTCCTTTTTTTCTTTCATTTCTGTGACAGCAATGAAAACTTATTATTTTTAATACAAAAAATAAAAACAAAACACCTGGGATATAATGCCTGAACTTGAAAATTAGTTTAGACCAAAGGTTTTCTTTACTGAACTTATAGAGACCCCCTCATCCAGACTCTCAGCCAACCTAGGTACCCCCAAAATAAAAAAATTAAAATAAAAAAAACATTAAAATTAATAAAAAAACATTCTTAGTAACTATTTTTGTTACGTTAGCAAATAATATTGTTATATAATGCTTATAAAGCAGATAATGTTCCACATTTAGAAATTGGACGTACTGTATATAAAATATTTGTAGGTCTTGTAGAAAAAAAAAAGATATATTTATATATCTATCCACAGACTCCCTGCAGGACCTCCATGGACCTACAGGGCTTAAAAACCCTAGCTTTGGATCCCTAAATTGATATTTTATATCTCTGAGGCACTGCTGTGGACATCAGAGAAGTGAGCCACATGAGACAGACTGAAACTTATCCAGCAGATTCACTCGCTCACATTGACACGTTGAGGGTTTCTCTTCTGTTCAGCCCAGTTTCTATCACAATCCAATTATTATATTGTGATGTAAAGCAATATATTGAATCGTTAAATGTGTATTGCAGTGCAACAGTTAGCCATAAAGTGCACAATTGTTTACCACAGTTAAAAAGTACATATGCAGACCCACACATGCAACAGAGACAGCTTACCAGACTGCGTGTCCTATAAAAAGCTAAGCTGGGACATGCGAGGACGATTCCCTCCCCCTGTAGCATAAGAAAAAATATTCACGTCACTGACACAAATGAAATATTCTCCTCTTTTTTTAGAGTCAGCAGGAAAGAGCTCTCAGACAGGGGTAATTTGTCTTCTCCTCAAGGGTATTCATGAAAAGGATTGGAAGGCGCGTGCAAGTGTCAACAGTAAAACTTTTGCACTGAAGTATTTTATGTGAGAGAGATGTCGTTCTGAGAGGCAGAAGCATCTGTTGTTCCTATCACCGAAGCTGATGTGGACGGCTCAGACCAGCGACACCTACTCTCCCCTGCTGCCGTGGCAACAGAGCTCAGGATGAATGGCAGCATCAAGTTGTAAAAGAAAAACAAGACTCAAGCCCAAGAATGATGTGTACACACACACACACACACATTTATAAACCCTATGAAAGTCAGTTTCTGCCTCAGGCTACAATATAAAATGAATTAACTGTGAGAATAAAACATTTAAATGGACGCAAATTAAAGTCGCAATTTCAATAAATAAATAAATTGCAGTTGTATAAGTTGCAATTTGAAGTTACAGGAATTAAAATTGCAAACACCAGAATTTAAATTGCTATTGTAAAATTTTGTTGCAAACGTGAGATAAGTCACATTAGCTAAATTTATATGCATCCAAATAATCCTGACTGAAAGGGGAGGGTGTAGATTCAATAAATAGGAAAAAAATAAACATGTAAACGCTCAAATACGACTATCTTCTCAATCAGATTCAGAAATACCTTGATTAATCGGCACCAGTAGTTGATTGCTGGAACAATGGCTATTGGCAAATATCCATATCTATAGTTTTTCCGGGTTGTGTCCATTGCTGGAGCGGTTGAGAAGGGTCCGCTGTTATTATACAGTACGAAAGCTGCCTCTAGAGGCGGGATCACTGACGCCACGTGCTGTTTCTTTTGACACGTGAGACTGCGCGCTGCACAGAGCGGGACACCACAGATGCCGATTTAAAACAGACAATGAAACCGTACATATACAGTACACTACAGTACGTTTTCATATCTTACTTTGTTGATGCTGAATTAATAAAGAAAAAAGTAAGTTTGCCATCAAGGCTGAGAGGACGCTAACATTACCAGAAGCGGTTAAAACAATGTGACTAAAACACACGCAAGTCCGACCCAAATGTTTAATTTACCAATAGACTGTTACCATCTATTTGCAATTGTTTAAATTACATTAAGTTAAAATATTCTGTAAAATTATTGTTCATTGTTAGAGTGTGTTAATTTCAACATTTTCTAATAAATTTTTTTATTTAATATATGTACATATATGTAAAAATATATGTACTCAATATATGAGTACATGAACACAAAAACATAATCTTTAGAACTGCTTTGAGAGTCACTTCATGAGCATTTTACTGTTTCTTTTGAGAAAAACTATCATCATATACAAACAGAAACACAAAAGTCAAAATAAAAGTTTAACTTAAATGGTTTAACTTAAAGAAACTGTGACAGAAACATAGCCTATTACTGTATGTCAGGGTTATTCAATTTATTCAAAAGTTTCATTTGAGGGCCGGATTATTGAATTGAAAATTTGAAGGGGGCCAAGGAGGAGGGGCCCATCCCGATCTCTTTCTGGAGGGCCTATACAATTAGAAATTTAATTTAAATGCATATTCAGCAGTAAAATCAACTAATATTACCAACACCAAAATCTATAAAAACATTAGTATTGTCTGTAAGTTGATTTAAAAAAAAAACGAATTAATCACACATATCAAGCGTAGCGTTAGTTCTGGCAGGTCACGTTAGTCAAGCTCGCCTCAGCTGACCTTCAGCTGATCCCCATCTACCTATGGGAATACGACACTTATCTAAGCATTCATATATAAGGTCCCTCAGTATTATCAGCAGTTTTCGCATTGCTCAATAGCTAATTAAATGGC
>NW_015555763.1:2525589-2528119 GCF_001515605.1 Sinocyclocheilus anshuiensis
TTAAATGCTTGTGCTAGTTCATGCATGTGCGGTACTTATCTGTTGTCACTGGCAACACGCTGTCGTTGCAATATGCTGCGCTTAACGGGGGAAATGTCATTTCATGCATTCTGAGTTATTTACACTGTTAATTAGGGCCCGAGCACCGATGGTGTGAGGACCCTATTGGAATTGCTCCGTTTCTTATTCTTCTTCTTCTTCTCCAAAGTGTATGCTAATTGTCAATCATCTTTGACGATAGTGGTCCTGACAGTATTTTCTGTAATTAACCATGATTAATTGCATATTAATATATTGCCATAATTTCACATTGAACCTCCAAATTAATGTAGAAACAACCTAAAGGTGGTATATTTTAAATATGTTTAATGGCTTCTCTTTACAAAGTAGTCTATTATTAACAAAGGCCAGTATTTTTGATACCAATACTGCTACAGATGTCTCTATTAAATGCATTTTCACCTCAATTTCAGCCATTAATTATAGCCATTCAACATTACAGTATAGTTGAAAACATTATTTTTAAGATTTAGTAGGCTCTGAAAAATATAACTTTTAATTTAAGTGAACTTATATAAACTATAAATTGCATTTTATAGTTTTGGCATAATTGTGTCTTTTTGTCGGTTGAAGAGCTACTGGCACGTTGTCTGAAGCGGCTCAGCATATGCGAACAGCCGAACACGCAGCCTTTCAAACTGTACTCCATCTGATAATCATCTTCGTCCAGTGTCTGTGCTATTTCTCGCCAGAAGTTATGACAGATAACACTGTCTTTATACTCGTTTAAACTATAGTTGTGTATATCTCATAACCCTCACACAAGTGCTTGTGAACGCTGCCGTCTATTGATGTTGCGGTCTCCAGTAGGTTGTTGTTCTGTCTCTGTGAAAAAACGGCCTGGGCCAGTGTTGCCACCTTGTGGACAAACTAATTAGTGCAAAAACAATTCAAGGTGTATGTGCGACCTGCACATACACTTCCCTCGAGCCGGATGAAGATGATTGGCGGGCCGGATTGGGCCCGTGGGCTGCCAATTGAATAGCCCTGCTGTATGTAATGAATGATAGTAATAATACATTTTTTTTTTTTTTTAATAACATAAATTAATTAGAGATGTCTTTGATTATTATAATTGAATTAAATCATTAAAATTGAATCCAGAAAACTAATGTAAAACAGAATTTGGTAAAATAAATACATAACTAGAATAAAACGTATTTCATAGGGCCTTAAAATACATTTTTTGTCAAACTTTTAATACATTTCTGTTAAACTGTGTAAGTTTCATGATTTCAATTAGTTAGACATGCTTTTTGTATAATAAAATTTAATTTAGTCATTAAAACAGAGTCTAGAAAAATTAAAGCTGAAAACAGAAAACAGGAATTTGGAAAAAAATAAAATGGATTTCATAGGGCCCTAGGTTCATAGAAATATATAACTTTTAGAATGATAAATTGGACTGGATTCATTCGCACTGATGGAAATTAGTGCATGTAAACATACTGTACCTAATATGAGATATAAAGTTGGAATTAAGAGAAATAAGCTTGCAATATAACGTTGAAACTGTGAGAAAAAAGTCGCAATTACATGCAATAAGAACACGGTTACCATTTTATTTATTTTTAATTTTACTCTGAGGCAGAAACAGGCTTTCATAAAACAGTCAGGTTGACCTGGCTGCATTTTTTAGTTTTAACATAGAGCTCTGTATTTCCAAAAAGTGTATGTTGGGTACAAATAACACCCACTTTGTGAATTGACAAATGTGCAAGGGACTTTAACAAGGCAATACTTAGGGAAGATAGGAATATGCATAATTTAGATACAATTTTGGATCAAAATAACAATCCTGGAAGCAAAGCCATTTCTCACAGAAGGGAGGTATAGGAATTCATATTTCATAGCCCAGCACTCTTAAGGCCCATTACTGAGGCAAGTATTATTAATATTGCTCGTATTTGGGGTTATGGGTTTGTTTGAACCCATAAGCCTGAATAGGGGCTCATGGTCAATGGAAAGTCTAGAATCTTCAACTGTACGCAGTGTGTAAAAACGCAAGCATATCCCAGGCTTGAGTGTAAAATTTTATAGCGTACCTCGTCCCACGCTGTTTGTTCTACAGATATGAATGACAGCTTCGTAAGCAGCCACCTCCACTGGAAAAAAAAATGGTGTACAAACAATTTTCACTCAGAAATTGTTAGTAAATTTCACAATAATTACTAAGAAACAGCAAGTAACAAGTAAAAATGGTATTTTCAGTCACACTTTAGTTTAGGGACCAATTCTCACTATTAACTAACTATTAACTAAGACTTTTGCCTCAGTAAACTCCTAATTTTCTGCTTTATTAATAGTTAGGTAGGATTAAGGGATCTAAAATTTGGTAATGCAGAATAAGGCATTAATATATGCTTTAAAGGTGACATGTCATGAAAATCTGACTTTTTTCAGGTTTTAAGTGCTATAATCAGGTCCCCGGTGCATCTACCAACCAAGGAAACGTGAAAAAGGTTAATCC
>NW_015555763.1:2528129-2534226 GCF_001515605.1 Sinocyclocheilus anshuiensis
ATTAATGATATATACAATGTGAGAAAAATATGAAGCATGATTTAACACAACATGATGTTTCCATGGTTGTTTGAAGAATATCAACCATATTAAAGGTGACATATCATGAAAATCTGACTTTTCCAGTTTTTAAGTGTTATAATCAGGTTTCCGGTGCATCTACCAACCAAGGAAACGTGAAAGAGATTAACCCAGTAACTTTGTTTCGGGAAGCCTTTTTCTGCAAGCTTCTGAAAAAACGAGCGTGTCTGATTTAGCTCCCTTGGTGACGTGGCAAAGGGATCTCATTATAATATTACCGCCCCTTAATCTGTAAGTTTACACCTACGGCGCCGTCATTTGATTTCGCAAGCGACAACGGTGCACCAGCTCTAATGCCATGGCGAAAGTTTGAGCAAAACATGCTAACTGTTCTGTCTTTGGCTGCACAGACGAGCACAGAACACTATTTACAGTCCCAGCCTCAGAGGAGACAAGAGAGCAGTGGATTTATTGATTTATTTAATGTATATTGCTGCTGCCACACAGATCTAAAATAAACATGCGATTTATTTCCCAGCTGTTTACCTTCACAGACATAACCGACTGTTTTTGTAACTCGTGTGTTTTTAACATAAACTTGTGTGTGAATGAGAACTTAGTTTAGTACTCACATGCTGTGACAGCCGCTTTCTGTCCGTGTGCTTCGGATGTGTGCTCTCAGAAAACAGTATATCAGAAGTTTAAACTCATATGGTTTAAAACGCACGATTTCAGTGCGATAAACATGATAATCTTAACCAAAACAGATGTTTTTAGCAGGTCCGAGCTGTAATGGCGCAGCTCTATTCTGGAAAAAGGGGCGGGGAGCAGCATCTCATTTGCATTTAAAGAGACAGGCCCGAAAAACAGCGTGTTTCTGCTTCCACTCAAAATAGGCATTTTCAAAATGATATTATACATTATCTGTGGAGTATTTTGAGCTGAAACTTCACAGACACATTCTGGGGACACCAGAGACTTATATTACATATTGTAAAAAGGGGCATAATATGTCTCTTTTAAAAGTACTAATAAACAGCCAATATGCTAGTAATATGTATGCTAATAAGCAACTAGTTAATAGTGAGAATTGGTTTCTAAACTAAACTTTTACTGCATTTTCTTGTAAAACATACTCCAGTAATCTTTGTGTTAGTTACCACTTAGAACAATCATTTCTGGCAGTCTAGAGACCAACTAGAACACCTAAGCAACCACCGGCCAATGCTCTTAAAACCATTCAGATCTCCCTAGCAATGGCCTAGCAGCCATCCACTCTTATTTTATTTTATTTTAAGTAAAAAATGTGGTTTTATTTACTCCTATATTACATCATATCTGTCTGAAATCTGCCTGCCTTAAAGTTGAGTAAGATTTGTAATGAAACTGGTGGGTTGCTATAGCCTTGCTCAAGCAGACACACACACATTTTATACTTATTGCCTGTGTGTTTAGTAGGTTATGGAATTTTGTGCTGTATTTTGAATGTATATATTTTAGTGTGTGTGTGTGTGTGTGTGTGTGTGTGTGTGTGATGTAGTGTATTGTATAATTTTTATTGTATTGTAGAAGTGCTTATGCACATCTATGGCAGATAATGGATCAGAATACTTTATATTAGTATACAATATCTCAAGTATTCAGTGTGGTTCACACAGCTACAAATACACACAAGCAATACACATAGAGAGGGAACACCAGATTGCCTAACACGGTGTTGCCTGCCTAATGTGACACTTATTGAATATAAAACTGATGAAAGAGACAAACCAAAGCTTTTCCCTCCTAATTGCCCTCCCACCCCCCATTCGAGCAGGCTTACTCTTTTGCATAATTGTTTTTTATATACACACATGCACAGGTCCCTCCGAGAATGTGTCTGTTCTTTCCGAGCAGGTGTGACCTTTTCTTTGATGATCCGTGATAGCCGCAAGCCACACCTTTTACATTGTGTCTCACTCACACACACACACACACACACACACACATTGAGAGTTGTGTACTCTCTTGCATAGTATCTCAGTTTAATGCAGTTTCTTGCAAAACTCTCACACTTCTGCCACAATCTAACACTATAGGCATTTCTAAACCTCACACAAACTGCTCACAACCTAGTTTTTAAGATGTAGGATTGCACAGTGTTTTATTGAGAGCCATTTCACCACATTATGACATGCCTCAGAGATATTTTTTTATTAATTTATATATTTATTCAGCAAGGATGCAATAAATCAATCAAAAGTGACAGTATAATAGACATTTATAATGCTATGTAAGATTTATTTTTCAAATCAGTGCAGTTCTTTGGATTTTTCTATTCATCAAAGAATCCTAAAGTATCATGGTTCCACAAAAATATTGAGCAGCAACTGTTAAAAATAAACAATGTTATTTCAGCACCAAATTATTATTTCTGAAGGATCATGTGACACTAAAAAATGGGAAGCTTGAACACCCTTAAAGGGATAGTTCACCCAAAAATGAAAATTACCCCATAATTTACTCACCCTCAAGCCATCCTAGGTGTTTATGACATTCTTCTTTCAAATTAATACAGTCAGAGTTATATAAAAAAATGTCCTGTCCAAACTTTATAATTGCAGTGAATGGTGGTCGAGATTTTGAAGCAAAATAAAGTGCGTCCCTCCATCATAAGAAGTACTCCACACAGCTCCGGGAGGTTAATAAAGGCCTTCTGAAGCTAATCGATGCATTTGTGTAGGAAAAATATCCATATTTAAAACTTTATAAACTGTAATCTCTAGCTTCCGCTAACTGTCATATGCTCATTCACAGGAGAGTGGCGTTCCAGCGGATGATGTAGGATGTAGGCGTAGCGTAATCTCAGGTGAGAAGTGACGAACACGAAAGCGCAGAGGAGAGAGCAAAACAAAAACCGGTCATGAATTAGAAGTATAAAACTAGGATTTGTAAAGAAAATATCTGAGGATTTCAATATAAGCCAAGAGGAGACTTGGTTCTCGCAAGACTAGCATATTCTCACCGGAGCTTACACTACGCCTACATCCTGCTTCTTCCGCTGGAACGCCACTCTCCTGTGAATGCGCGTATGACAGTTAGCGGAAGCTAGAGATTACAGTTCATAAAGTTTTAAATGTGGATATTTTTCCTACACAAATGCATCGATTTGCTTCACAAGGCCTTATTAACCTCCCGGAGCCGTGTGAAGCATTTCTTATGATGGATGGATGCACTTTATTATCCCTTTAAATAGGGCTGCACGATTCTTGCTAAAATGTGAATCGAAATTGAGATCACGATTCTCTTACACGATTCTCATTTTTTCAACCAAAATTTATTGCACTCAAAAAAAAAAAAAAAACATTTTCAGGATTCTTTGATGAATAGAAAGATCAGCATTCATCTGAAATAAAAGACGTTTGTAACATTATACACTCTACCATTCAAAAGCTTGGAGTCAGTTTTTTATTTTTTTGAGGGGAGGGGGGGTTATATAAATTAATACTTTTATTTAGAAAGGATGATATCAAAAGTGATGATAAAGACATTTATAATGTTACAACATATTTCTATTTCAGATAAATGCGGTTCTTCTGAACTTTCTGTTCATCAAAGATACCTGAAAAAATTCTACTCAGCTGTTTTCAACATATCAGCGTTTTTGAACGATTCTCTTGAATAAATTATTCATTAAATTATACATTTTTTAAGTCAAACAATGCAATCGACACAAACGTTATGTGGCAGTTACTTTCAAACGCGGATTTGCTCTATTTTGGTCGTGCTACCATAGACATCAATGTTTATATCTGAATTATAAACTTTCATCCCAGTATTTCTGTGATAATATGAATGACTGTATGACAGAAATAATACTGTGTAGTTGAAAAGACGTGTTTTATCAAATTTGAAAAGTTTGTGAAGCTGTTTCTTAACCAAACATGGTAACTGCTCTCTCTGTGTCAGCGGCAGTGCGAACGCAGATTTGAATGATCTGGTAAGACTGTCAAAGGTTTAATAGACACGGGAGAGTCATTTAGAAATGAGATCGTGTGGTTGTCTGAATCGAGATCGCGATCTTTTAACGATTAATCGTGCAGCTCTACCTTTAAAGAAGACTTAGTTCTGCAGTTATATCAGCAATAATGAAGCACAATACACATCAGGTGCGCCTCATCATGCCCTTCCAGTGGTGTTCCAGTGCTGTGCCCCGTCCTTCAGGCCACCTGCTCCTGTTGTGAGTTTGGACTTGGGCCGGGAATAAGAGGGCCAGGGGGTGATGATTGGAGGATAGAGAACTCCAACACAAGGACTGCCACAGTTGAGGCCAAATGGTAGTTGTTAACTGTTCTTTCAACACCATAAGAACTCATTTTCCCTCTAATTGTTTTGCTGAGGATTCCATTCAGCCACCTAAACTAAAAAATGAGTGTAATTTTAACTGTAAATTATCGTAAAAACGCCACAGAAAAAAATCAGTTAATAGGTTAACAGTAAGTTCCCATACTGTATATACAGGGGAAAACTGTAAAAGATCTAACCAGACATTTCATGTAATTTTAGGGTGCTTTCACACCTGGCCCGTTGTTTCCAGTGGCTGCTCGTGGGTTTTAAAATAGAGGAGCCACACTAATTGTATTGGTCTGGGATCCCTGCCGATTATTATTATTATTATTATTTGCTTAACCACTTTAAAATGGCTTTTTGGTTGCTTTTAGTCAGAAAACGTAAAGAAAACGACATACATACAGCAAGATAATATAATTTCACATACCTGGCCTATCACTTGAAGCAAACATCCATCCCTTCTTAAAAGTCTGTGCTAAAAGAGAGTTGCCTGTTGCGCCATTTAATTAAGCCGACTGCTGTAGCCTATATCCAGCTTAGGCTGTTTTCCTTAAATTTGTATATATACTGTTTGAATGACAGCTTGATAAATCTGTTGGCATTCAAATATTCAATATCGCTTCTCATAAGTACTTGGTACATTATCAGCGCAGCTGCAGACGTTCAAACTAATATCACGTAATTTACGTCTCTATGATGCTTGGTTGATATCAGAAGGGAGGCTAGCCTCCCTTGCGAGGTTTCTTTTCTCAACACTCCTCAGCGCTGAAAGTGAACACTCGATAGTGATTGGCTAGTTTTTGTTACCAACGGAGGCACGAGAGCTCACCTCTCCCCCGGCCTCCCCCTAACCCTTCTCTATCACCTAGTGGTTGTAATTACATAAGCAGATTCGGCACATTCGCTATAGAAAAGTGGCACTTTCACGTTATGGTATTACAACTGTGAAATTACAAACAAAAAATACACATTCTGAGACATGAACTGAAATGAATTGTGAATTTTGTTAACATTAAATCATCGTCCTCCCATTTTCACCTCAAAATTATGGGGAAGCTGTGCCTCCCCTGCCTCCCCCGACGAGCCGCCACTGAATGGTGTTTGTTGTTTTGCTAATACCTCAGAATGAACCTGTGAGTGTCTGTGGGTCTTGCCATTCAAAATCAAAGCGCACTTTTTCAATTTATAATGCCATCTTATTGTTCTTCTTCCTAGTATGTGCATTTTAAAAATGTTTTCCCGATGAATTCTGGACTTCTGCTCAAAATGATAAATTAATATAACGACTACTACAAAAAACCCAACAATAAGCCCACGAAGCTGTTGTCATTCCATCCTGACGGATGACAGCCCTGACAGCTAAGTGGAATCCAGGAAAATAAACCATGGAACTTTGACCAATGAGAGAACAGTTTACTCGCGCATGACTTGTATTAGCAAATTTGGTCCATTTAGAAACTTTGCTGTGTGAAAGCGAACCGCACCAAGAATAAAAAGCAACATTGTAATAATTTAATCCCTGTTTCAGAAAGAAGCAATCGATCCACAGGTGTGAAAGCATCCTTACAGTTAAATATGAGGGGCCGTACAAGCCATAATTCATTCTGGCACTCTCACACACTTACATTCTCCTTTCACATACATATACTCTTGCTTTCACACACTTTCATTCTCCTTTCACACACTTACATTCTCCTTTCACATACATATATTTTTGCTTTCACACACTTACATTCTCCATTCACAT
>NW_015555763.1:2534513-2539268 GCF_001515605.1 Sinocyclocheilus anshuiensis
TTTTGCACAAATAGGTACAATAGTTCAAAGATAAAACTGAAATGAACAATGCTTTTTCAGGGCTTTCAGGTAGGTCTAACTCTATTCCAGTTAAGGATGCACTGATCAAGATTTTTCGTGACCAATTCCAATTGCCAATTTTGTTTTTTTTTGTTGTTTTTTTTTAATCAAATGAGCCGATTTCCATACCCATGCCAATTTATTTAGTTTTTATTACTTTTATTTATTTATTTTTACATTTATTAAATGTTTATTTTGCTCTGTTACTGGCCAGACTAACCTTGAACAAACAAACAAACGCGGGAAGATGTTTTAGGTTGGGGGTGCTATATGCTATAAGAGCGTGGGGGGGTTTGCGATAGAGGCTATTTACACTTAGTGAAAATAGCAGTATTTTTTAGTGATATCATATGCTATTTACACTACTGGAAGCTCCTGACACCAAGACGAATTCCTTGTGTGTGTAACACACTTGGCAATAAAGCTCTTTCTGATTCGGATGAAAATGCAAATTCAATCTCTGAAACCAGGTGTTGCTTATAGAACATAGCAGCGTTTCCTTGGTTATTGCTGTACGCAGCGGTGCGCTTATTGACACTCCTTTAATATGTGTTTAACTAAGGTAAGAGGAAAAAGAAAATGCCATCGAAACTTTTCTGAAGACAGTCAGTTCTCCTCAGAAATGCATCCATATTAACCCCATCCTAATTCCATAATTATGGTTTTCTTTCAGTATTTCGAGCATCGCAAACAATGAATTTGTTCTGACTGGCAGGGGCGCGGGAAGATGTTTTAGGTTGGGGGTGCTATATGCTATAAGAGCGTTGTGGGGAGGGGGGGGGCCATAGAGGCTATTTACACTTAGTGAAAATAGCAGTATTTTTTTGTGATATCATATGCTATTGTATACACTACAAATAGCTATAGATTATATTTATAGCCACTATGTTAAAATAGCAGGGTATTCTGCTTATTCCTTATTGCAAATAGTGGCAATTATCTGCACCTCAGCATTGTAATACATTATAAAACAGTATGCAATAATAACTTATTGAGTGTAAATTTTAATTTTAATTCAAATTATTAAATGGATGCCACTATTGGGACAAAAGCCCTCCCTACACCTACCCTAACCCCTACCTGAACTTTTTGATTATTTCCTTCATTTTTATTAAAAATGGCATTTCTTTATTTGGCTATTTATCTCGTTTCGAGGGTGTTTAATTTAATTTTTTCTTTCCACTGGCCTTTGTCAACATGTATCATGGCATACATGTTACGTTAAAGGGATAATTCACCCAAAAATGAAAATTCTGTCATCAATTACTCAATCTCATGTTTTTTTTGGTTACCATTGACTTCCATTTGTATGGACAAAAACATTGAGACGTTTCTCAGAATATCTTCTTTTATGTTCAGTTTAGAAATGCCCCTTAAGACTATTACATTCTGTTCCATTCCACTGCGTCTAGGTGTTTTGTACAAAACAATGGGGCAAGACTGAAAAATAATGCATGGTCACTGTGGTATTTCATACTCCTGCACAGATTTTTGTCAGAAGTGCCCAGCCCTGTAGCTTAGACAGAAGCCTGGACAGGATTTGAGAGTTTAAGATGCAAGTTTACTCATACAGAAATTTAAGCCCACATTTTCATGTAATTGATTAGGATTTCACTATGCAAACAAGATAAATGCAGCTTCCCGCATTGCAGTAAGAGTTCACCTTGGGGCAAGCATGGCATTTGACCTGACCAAGTTCATTCAGTGCCTTCATGAGATGTCTACAGAAACTAATGTGGAAGAGCAAAAAGCAACAGCTAGGCTTGGCATTTTACAAGCAGCCGAGATGTAGGAACATCTGGTTATTAAGATTGTTAAATGCTCCAAATGCTTTTTGTTCATATAAATTAAAATTGTAAATTGGATAAATGTACATCTTGTCTGTGAGTAGTTCATACTAGAAAACTCCTTCATTTTATGAATTCTGTAGGTTGTTCTAAGCAGAAGCACAAATGTCCTCAGAGACATTTTCGAGTAGGGAAAAAATGTTCCATCCCACGGCATCATTCTTGGAGTGGCTCTGAAATTTATGAAGTGTCAAATTTCTAGAGCTGAATCTCAGGATCTAATATGATAAATCAAGGCCTGATTTTGTGGTTTGGTTCTTTTAAACTCACTATATAAGACGTACATCTTACATTTCACTTGTAACCTTAATCCAATATGAACACAAAAAGAATGAGAGCAGTTTGTCACCTTTTGTATTTTTGTATTTGTATGTGATGGCCTACTTAACCTGCTCACATTCAAGCCCCCTGGCTTATACTGCTCTAGATACTGTACAAAACATGAGGCATGTGCATCCAGACCACACCTGAAAATGACATGCATGTTTTTTTCATCTTCCTCATTGATTAAAACATTAATCTTCTACCTGAATAGAGAGCTTACAGGTAATCAGTGATTCTCACAGGACACTGGATCCGTACAGGAGTCAGGCTGCACAATGCAGTGCGAAGTCAGTGGGAGTGGTCCACAGACATGTAGAGCTCCCACAATGCATCTCTACTGGAATGAAAAGAGCTGACAGTTTGCACATCAGTATGGGAAAGGAAATTAGAGAGTCTATTATCCTTGCTGTGTGTGGTGTGTGTGAGAGAGAGAAGGAAAAAAAAGAGGATAAATCTTTTACAGCAGAAAAGGACCATCTCTATTTACAGCTGCATTAACTGAGAAATATCAATAAAACCTCATTTCAAAAAATCTACTGAAGATGTAGGAAGTAACCAACAAAAGAAAAGGAAATATCAATACGGTAGTGTTGTGATACTCTATCATCACAACACTGAATCGATAAGTATCAAATGATTGTTATTTCGCATTTTAAAGGAGTAGTTCACCCAAATATGAAAATCTGTCATAATTTCTTTACTCTCATGCTGTTCTCATGCTGTTCCAAACCTGTATGACTTTATTTCTTCTAAAGAATATAAAAGGAGAAATGTTGAAAAACGTACCATTGATGTCACAATGGAAGAAAACAGTGAAGGTGAAATAGCCTTTTGAAAGTGTGTCTAGCATCCTTTAAGAAAAGTTTGTAGACAGTACATTGAACTCTTACATGTCACATTGAAAAGCTGAGTTATGAAAATCCTAATGAATGTAGCATGACTGCTTGCATGGCTGCTCAGCTATATCAAGTGCATGGACTGGCTTTGATTTTTGCAACGTCAACAAGAACGAGCTGATATTAAGACTGGGTATCGGTAACAACATTGCAATGTGTTACATATCGATACGGGTCATTGCAGTGCAATTGGATTGTGATTAAAACTGCCAAATCCACATGAGATACCCAGTGTGTCCACGAGAGAGTAAAAAAAGAATGATAATATGAATAGAATAATGAAAATTTTGAAGCAATAATGTCTGATATATCAATATCGGATTGTGTCACCTCAACCGTACTTGATATGATATCAAGTAAGTCAATGCATTTCTTGCCATGTGGAAAAATTGACTTAATAATAAAATCAATTCTATAATGTATAGAATGTTCTAGAATATTATATAATTATATGTAATATAGTATTGAAATTATTAATGTTTATGAATGTATCACTGTATGATAGTTGGAAGTCAAGCATTTACAGCATGTTCTCTTTTTTTAATACTATAAAATACAATTTTTTCATTTTAACTTTATGGTGACTTCAAAAACAACGTGCACTACAATATGAACAAATAATATATATAGATTCCAGAAAATTATATTTTCTAAATGCATGTTATTGTGAAAGATTTTTGACTCAGATGTACGTCACACTATAGAAGAAAACATCTGTCTGTTTTCTCACTTTTTTTTATTTGCTTCCATAATAGTTTTTGTTAATGGTAACCTTGCCACTAAACATTTCAGTCTAGTTGAGTTTGTCTCTCATCCTCTGTTGGGAACAAGAAGAGAAAGAAAGATACATGAAACCCTGCTGAAATCCACTCTAACCTGAGCAGGCTGTTGTTCAGCCCTGCACGCTTTCATAAATGCAGGCATTAATTATGGATTTATTGCTGTCCTTGTCTGTGCACTACTGTGTCACTATGCAGATCTCAATTATTCATGAGCTGTAGGAGCAGGATAAAGGGGGGTGCGCTCATGCAGGACGGTGCAGTTTACAGATTATTTCTCTTTCAGCACCAAATCGTCCGGCTCACTTTATTGCAGTATTTTAATGACTTGCTCCCCATTTCTCACTTAAAACTAAGACTAATAGCAGTCAGTGGTGACATTTCTGTAATGAGGATGTTGAGTGTGTACTTACACTGACTCTCTGTGATATACGTTTGTGTATGACGCTGGGAATCTCAGCTTCACCCCAGTGTACTCAGTTAATTACAAGTTTAAATAAGTAGAATGTCATGCTGAAGAGGCACTTTATTTAGTGTAGTAAAGAGATATGTCGTCCTGCATTGCGCACTTCCGCCCTGGAGAAATGATGTGTCATTCACTCTTTTACGCACATCAAATAAAGGGAATTTTATAAAGATTGGCAATATTCTTGTCATGGTGTGCCTACGGTGAGGAGCAAGGAGAACGCAGGAGAATCAGGATTTTCAGGATAATCAGGTCTTTATTGACATCACAGTAATCACACGTAGGACACGGGGATCGGCGTTCAAACCCGGACAGAGAACTCAAAACAGGAAACACCTTAAATACACAAGACATGACGAGGGGAAGACGAGAAACACCTGGGA
>NW_015555763.1:2539391-2543541 GCF_001515605.1 Sinocyclocheilus anshuiensis
CTGGGGCTGGAGCCGACACTGGAGCGAGCTCTGGGGCTGGAGCCAACCACCTTCTCCTCCTTAGATAACCCTTTAGGTTCGGGGTGAAAGGCGTGGTCAGTGGCCTTGAGTGAGCCGCGGCAGGCGGGCTAGACTGAGGAACCACCGGCGGGCTTGACTGAGGAACCGCTGGCGGGCTTGACTTTGGAGCGGCCGGCAGGCTTAACTTCGGAGCAGCCGGACGACTTGACTTCGGAGTGGCTGTCGTGCTTGACGGCGGGCTGGTTCTGGCTCGGGCCCGGACACTCCCCAGTAGGGATGGGGAGTCGACTCCAAAAAAGTCGATTCCTCGACTCTGAATAGTCCGTTTGCAGTGCAGTCCATGTGCGGTTCTTAGCCAATGCGGTGCAGAAGCAGCACGGTCTCAGTGTGCTTTATTAAGCCTGTGTTATTCTTTCCGCATGAGCAATCCGGACGCGTACACGGACAGCGCGCACGCGGAAAGTATAACACAGGCTTTAGTGTGCTCAATGCGCTATGATCCGTGGCTAATACCACCATTAGCCTATTTTGATTTCAAATTTGAACGTTGTTACTATTTTTTTCTCTCTCTCAGCATAGTGATTATCTTTTCACACAGTAATACTATCTTTCATAGACATTCATGTTTAAGCGCAATATTATTAAATGCATTTTACTTCTGTACTTATTTATATATTAAGATTATATATCAAGATGCTCAAGCAAGTGGCAAAACATGTAAACAGCCTACAGTAAACTTTTCTTACGGTAAAAGTTAGTAGGCTATCACAATTTTAAATTGAAACTTACTATTGACAGAAACAGCCCTCTCGTGTCTTTTTTTTTTTTTTTGCATTTACATTACAAGTAACCCTGCTGGTCATAAAAATAACTTTTTCTAACTCCCCGAGTGCCATCGGTTACCATGTTTATCTAAATGTGTAGGGTACTTTTCCTTGCTTTACCCCTATAGCTAAAAGTACTTTAATTAGCCTATATGCATTTATGGTGAAATTAATACATTTCGTATCAATCCATGTACATTTTTAACGTGAGCAATGCCCTGTAACTTTAATTCAGCGTGTGCAGCACAGCAAAAATAAACTCGGTGCGGAAACGAACGCTGCGATGCTGCAGAAGCACCGCTCGGAACGCATCGAGTGAATACTCAACTTGGGAAAGGAAAAAAAACACGCACTGCAAACGGAGTATGTGTGAAACAGGTGTGGAATAGTAAATGCAGTTTAATTATATATGCTTCTGTGACAGCTTTGTATAATTGATGTTTTGTTATGCAATGTTAGCCTATGTTTAATGCACTCAATACAATAGCCTATAGCAGGGGTGGCGAACTCCGGTCCTGGAGAGCCGCAGTCCTGCAGAGTTCAGCGCCAACCCTGATAAAAACTCACCTGCCTGTAGCTTCCTAGTAACCCTTCAGGCCTTGATTAACTTGTTCAGGTGTGTTTGATTAGGGTTGAAGCAAAACTCTGCAGGGCTGCGGCTCTCCAGGATGCATTTTTGTATTTAGGCCTATTGTATTTATTTTTTAATAATGCTGTTTAAGACAATATAGGCCTACGTCTATCGCCATCCCCTAACCATTATATTGTGACGAATTCATTAAAGAATATATTCTTTTTTATTTAATTCTGAGAGAACATTCCACCACGGCTGTTTTTCGTGACTTTTCCCTCTGTGAAATTAAGTGTCAGCAACAGCAAGCAACGGTGATAGTTCATTTAAAGGTAATGTCACCGCTAGATTGGACTAATTTGGACAGTCACGGTAAATGGAGTCGAGGAGTCGATTCCATCAACTCCAATAGTGGGAGTCGGAGTCGACTCCGAAAAACCTGGAACCGAACACCCCTACTCCCCAGACACCGGTAGATCGCTTCCCTCCAGCATAGTCCCTTGGTGTCTGGGAGGTCCATGGGGCGATGGTAGTTGGCCCCGAGCCAGAACAGAGAATTGATGGTGGCGTCATCCAATGCCATGGCTGTGGCGAGTCCGCAGAATTCCCAGGCGTACTCGAAGAAGGGGAGATCTCTGCGGGCTAAGGCAGAGAAACATGAGCCGATTTCCATGATCACGGGGGGAAACAAACAGGAAACAAAAAGACATTTCAAAACTAAAACAAAACGGGGAGAAGGGGCACCGCTTACTTTTCTGCATCGGTCCAGTTTTCAGTCACGGTGTGCCTACGGTTAGGAGCGAGGAACAAGAAGCAAAGAACGAGGAGAACGCAGGAGAATCAGGATTAACAGTCTTTACTGACATCACAGGAATCACACGTAGGACACGGGGATCAACGTTCAAACCCGGACAGAGAACTCTTCTTCTTTTAGTTTTCTGGTGGTTGGTTACAGGCCAACATTAAGGTGCATACCGCCACCTACTATATTGGAGTGTGTAACATCATGACTTCATTATGATCTTAAATTGTTCTAACTAAACTGCTTTCTTGCAAAAAACTCATTATTGCCCTGGTAACTTCATTGTGATCATTTTCTATTCCTAAAACACCTCTAATGTCCCCTTCCCTTCCAACTTTTAGAATGCATTGTTTAAGTTTTTCTCTTCTCTGAATTTCCTGCATTTAATTAATATGTGCTCTACATTTTCTTTGCGGTTACAAACCTCACATTTGTCTGTGTTTACTTTATTCATAAGAAATAATGTATTGTTAAGTCTTGTATGTCCTAACCGTAGTCTTGCATATATCCTCCTTTCTATTTCTACTATTAACTGTTCTAACTTAGATTGATTTTTGAATTCTGTAGTATTCCCTTCCTGTATTACTTGAATCCCAACTTTTTTGCCACTGTTTGTCAAAGTTTTTCTTAATTAAAACTTTTCCTTCATTTTTTCCAAGTGGAATATCCATTTTGTCACTGTGATTTAGAGTTTTTTTGCTAATTTATCAGCTTCTTCATTACCTACTATACCTATGTGTGCTGGTATCCAACAAAATTGAATATCTACTCGCAGTCTTTCCAAATTTAACAACACTATATATATTTCTATTAAAATGTCATCTCTAGTTGATTTAAACAGAGAACACAAAACAGGAAACACCTTAAATACACAAGACATGACGAGGGGAAGACGAGAAACACCTGGGATCAATAAACATAATAGGAACAGGAAACAGGAAGGAGCAAATATGGGCATGGACATAACCTGGAGCACGTGGGGGAGCAAAACACACATGAAACACGGAACAGAGTCTGACAATTCTACACTTTGGTAGCAGTTTAGTTTTTTTAGTTTTTAGTTTTTTCCTAACCATGACACAGTTACAACCATTTAGAAAATGAGAAGTGGGATTTTTTTACCCATTACATTTTACTGTGGAGCTACTAGCTATTACCACTGTAAACCGTATAAAAAAGAGCACTGTGTATGATATAATATACTTGTGTAAATTAATAATTACAATATCTATGTACTTGTATAAAATACACATCATGAATTTATATACAATTATATATTATTATATTATTTAATATAATAATTTCTCATAATCAAAATCACATATTGCTTAATATGAAAATTATTTTTCATTGTTTTAAAGAAATTAGTACTTTTATTTAGCAAGCATGCATTGATTTGATTAAAAACGACAGTATAGTATACTTTTACATTGTTACAAAATATTTATTTTGGACTTTCTATTTGTCAAGGAATCCTGAAAAAGAATGTATTACAAATTCCACAAAATATTAAGCTGTTTTCAGCATCGATAATAAGAAGAAATGTTACTTGAGCACCAAATTAACATATTAGAATCATTTCTGAAGGATCGTGTGACACTGAAGACTGAAGTAATGGCTGCTGATAATTTAGCTTTGCCATCACAGGAATAAATTACATTTTAAAATATATTAAAAATAGAAAACTGGTATTTTAAATTGTAATAATTTTTCACAATATTACAGTTTTACTGTATTTTTGAACAAATAAATGTAGCCTGTGTGACGAGAGGGGCGGGGTCGAGAGCCGTGGGAACGGAGCGAGGCCGGTGGAGTAATTGATAATGAGCGACACCTGCGCCACTCACCGGTCTCAGTCTCACGGAGGAGCTCCGGAAGGATAAAAGGAGGAGTTACGACAGTGTTGGAGGAGAGAGGACCAGGCCTGGACTT
>NW_015555763.1:2544299-2548286 GCF_001515605.1 Sinocyclocheilus anshuiensis
AAATGCTAATGCACGACACCTGCGCCACTCACCGGTCTCGAGTCCCATGGAGGAGCTCCGGAAGGATAAAAGGAGGAGTGACGACAGTGTTGGACTCGAGACCGGTGAGTGGCGCAGGTGTCGTGCATTAGCATTTATTCCACCGGCCTCGCTCCGTTCCCACGGCTGTCAGCCCCGCCCCTCTCGTCACAGTGAGCATAAAGTTTATAATTATATATTTTTAATCTTTATTCTTGAATACATGGGATAAAAAGTGTTGTTGTTTTTTTGCAATTTTTTTTCTTTTTTTTTTGAATTACTTTAAACACAATTGATGTGTAATATGTTAATGAGCAGTTTTTGAAGATTATAATAGTGCAAGGAAGATCTTTAATGAGATAGCTGATTTCAGTGTAAGCCAGCAGGAGTGTGAGTAAATCCTATGTTTCTGTGTAGTAGTGCCCCGTGTGCGCACCCCGTTGACTGCAGTAGTGATGTGCATAAATAGCTGGCGGTCTGCTGTACTGAGACACTAGCAGAAGGTCACTCTATTGATTCAGTCCCGCACTGCGGCCTTTGATTACCGGGCTTGACACACCACCGCAATCTATAATGCATTGTATATGCTCTGTGCAGAAATCCATAATGACTCTCTATATTCCACCCTCATTCATAATGAAGGATAAGCGGTGCCTACTTTCCCCAATCTGTCAGATAGTCCCCATCTGTCAGCCTCGTTTTACATGCACAGTGAGTGGCACATTATTTCAGCTCTGTAAATGGTTCACTTTTAAGATACGACCGTGGCCGCTCGTGGGTGTGCAGTGTGTATTAACTTGAGATTGTGATACAAGTGCAATTTGCCTTTATTTCTCATTTAAGTCAATAAATGAAAGTACAAACATTGGCAAGTTGTGTGTGTGTGTGTGTGTGTATTATATTTGACCAGTTTGAACTGAATGCGATGAGAGTTTTTGCTGGATGCGCACAAAAACGAACATACCCTAATGCATGGCAAGTGTGGTCCATGTACATAGAATACCATTGTTTCCTCATACAGTGCTGTGTATACTTACATATTGCTTGCTATTTTTGTAAATGATGTGAATCTGAATGCATTATGCAGACAGTAACATGCAACATTGTCACATGACCTCATTACATACTTTTCATTTTGCATGCACACACAAAAAAAGTATTTTATCTTGGCAGTCAGGAAAAATTGTGATAGATATTACTTCCAGTTTACATGTCATTCATTGCAGGAGATTTCTTTGGAAGTTCACATTTATGCATTTGAAAGCTTTAATCCAAAGCGTCTTACTTTGCATTCAAGGTACACATTTACTTTTCTCTCTCTCTCTCTACTCTTTGAGCTACAGGCAAGCTCTATAAAATCGGAGACGTCATCGAACACAGACAACACTTTGAGTCATGGTTTTTGTATGACTTGATGTAATCCATAATGTTCATAAATACAAACATAATATAAATGTAAACATACATACTTGTGTATTTATATACATAATATATTATTTTATTAATAAATTTAAGTTGTCATACCTCAACATTTTGATTTAGATTTTTTTTTATGTGATAATGAAAAAAGCCAACAAGCCTTTTGCATTGTGCTACATACAGTATATACATGTATGTTTATTGTATATTTTATTATATTTATGTACATACAATTACACTTTAACACATGCCATTGTAACAAGTCAAAAATGTTTTGGTTTGCAATGGTGATGTGCAATGACTCGAGGGGAAATTGTCTTCTCTACTTCCTGTAAAGTGATACATTAATGTACAGTTGTTCCCTGTGTCATTGTTATTGCCCTTCTATATTCATGTATGATTTGGAACTTCACTTAAGATGGCATAATAAATAGAAAACATTCAAAAGTGTTACAAAGAATAGTATTATTTTCTTTAGATCTGGGGTCTCTCTTCTTTCATATCATTCTTGTTATTTCCTTTCTTGTCCTTCCCTGCACATTTTTGTAACTGATTAATTTAAAGGAACTCATTATTTGCACTTTTACTTTGTGCTGACTGGGCAACTAACTTTCACCGCTCACTATAATCCTCAGTAACAGCTGTATGACTGGAGCGTTGTCAGCAGCTAAACTCAATCCAGTTTTATATTCTGTGGAGGAAAAGGCAGAGCAGATAGATAATCTCAGACCTCACTTATGCCTTTATCTCTCACAGTTAGCGCAAGCATGTCCTATCATCTCACTGATCAAACACGCTTCTGTGTTTTTACAGGACCAGAATCCCTTGCAGAGTCCCTAGAGGAATAAGAACTCATCAGAGCCATTGGTTCCCTGAAGTGTAGTCTCATAAGCAAAGTCTCAAGGGATCTCAAAACCCTCCACCCCTTCTCTGCGAGGGGCCGCTGCCATGATATAACCTCCAAGTCTCTAAGTGCACATGCAAGCGAGACCCAGCGACCCCTGACGCCCCCCTTCCACTCTAGAGGAGCCCTGATGTGGTGCGCTGCCGCTGAGCTGAGTATGTCTCAAACTCCCGTGTTGTGAAAGGAGAGTGTGTGCTGGGCAGCACTAGGCGCCATGCGTCCGTGGACGGGCTCGTGGCGCTGGATTATGCTGGTGCTGCTGGCCTGGGGCACGCTGCTTTTCTACATCGGGGGTCACCTCGTGAGGGAAAGCGAGCATCCGGAACGGTCCAGCAGAGAGCTCTCCAAGATCCTGGCCAAGCTGGAAAGGCTGAAACAGCAGAATGAAGACCTGAGACGCATGGCAGAGACTCTCAGGTTGGTGAAATGTTGAGAAATTTAGCTATTTCTTTCAAATTATTCAATTTTCTTTAGGGTTTGTCTTCAAATGTGAGTTACTTGGTTTGCCAGGATAATTTGGGCATCTACTGGAATAGTTAGCCTGCAGGCCAAAAGGTCTGAGAAGTCTAAAATGTGATATGTTAGCTAGATTATAATCTTCCTCCATAAATCAGAAAAGGATAGATTTATTGCTTGTTATCCAAAATGTATCTAAACATAAGCTTTGTTAATTTAGCAATAATCATATGTTATTATAGTATTCATTTTAAATTAGCTTTTATTTTTAGTTTTCATTTTCATTTTAGTTTAACTTTTACTGATTTGATGTGCTTTTCAAAATTTTTATTTTAATTATTTCTATTTAGCTTTATTTTTATTTACATTTTAGTTTTAATAATTGTATTACTTTAACCTAAACCTATGTAGTTAGTTGCCAAATCAATGTTTCTAATTTCAGTCATGTTTTTCTTCTAATATTTTTATTTCATTTCAGCTTTATTTCAATTAATGAAAACGACTTTTAATAGTTTTTAGTTAAAACAATAACAGCGCTGACAATAAGCCATTTTTGTAAAATGGCACTCAGTTCTTCCTTTTTTTATCACTACAATTTACTCTAGAAAGGGGCAAGATTATGAATTATTATGTTAATGTTAATAATAATATCCTAATATCTTATTGCTTTTACATTTAGCAGATTAGAGCTGGATGATAATATAATTTACATTCTGCAATGATATAAACAATCAAGCAGTTGAGATTTGTGATGTTTTAAATAGGATGAGGTGCTATGCCTTCGCTTGCTAACAGCTTACCAGTACTTTCAGCACGGTCAAATCCTCCCAGAGTAGTTGCATACTGACAATAAATCACCAATTTGTAGCAAATTCACCATATACAACAATAAATTTAAAGACATTTAGACAAACGTTCGCTGTTAGCAGTGTCCACTGTTTATTTCGATTGGTCTGTTTACACTTGCTGGGTTACGATTTTTCCTCGTCAGCCAGTAGCTGGCCTTGGTCAGGCTTGCACTAGTCACTTGCTGTCACGCACTGTGGCATTTGATGGCCACTGGGCTTAATTTGAGCTGCTTTGCTAGTTAAATAATCCTTACTCTCAGGGAAATCTTGTATAATCGACAGATGCAAACACGCTTCCTTATACTGTATATATTTATACTTCACTTGCCTGCTGTGTGTGTG
>NW_015555763.1:2548845-2556192 GCF_001515605.1 Sinocyclocheilus anshuiensis
TGTGTGTGTGTGTGATAGTAAAATAGCAAGAAAGGATAAGGGTGGAGATGGACTTTGACTGATAAACCTGATCTTTCTCATGATAAGAGCGGATATTTACATTTTTTTATGATGACACACAGACTCTTCTAAACAAGACATGTGCCAGCATGTGCAAGACCATCTGTGTTTGTCTGAATCTACATTTAAAGGGATAGTTCACCCAAAATGAAAGTAATAATTTACTCACCCTCAAGTTGTTCCAAACCTGTACGAGTTTCTCTGTTCTGTTGAGCACAGAAGAAGATATTTTGATATTTTTGTAACCAAACAGTTGCTGGTAGTCATTAGCTTCTGTAGAATGAAAAAAAAACAAATACAATGGAAGTCAATGGCTACCAGCAACTGTTTGGTTACCAACATTTAAACTTATCTTCTTTTGTGTTCAACAAAAAAATGAAATTCAGATTTGGAACATGATGGTGAGTAAATGATGACAAACCTTTCATTTTGGGGTGAACTATTCCTTTAAGACCATATTATATTTCTGATAGATTCATAGCATCAAAATTTGATTCTTCATCAGCAGCAAATCTAGACTTTTATACTTTGTGTCTGTTTATGGTGCCCAGAGTTAAAGTTTTATTGCTCTTTCATCTCTCAGGAGATTTAATGGAATTACCAGTTACACATTCAGGTCTCATGTTTCTCATAAAATTCCTTGGGAGAAATAAAAATAGAAACATGTCTTATATATATAGGTATAAAATGATTATGGATGGCATATCATAGATAAGTAGTAGATTTTGATATATTTCATATTAATCATATCTCCAACTTTTGTTTGCAGAGTTTGTGGGATCTTTGCTTAATTTGCTCTCCATTTCATCTCTTTGCTGTCTAGGAAAAACGATTGAGAGATTTCATTACAGATTTTGCTTTGATTTTAATACTTGGCTGTCCAGCCAATAAATGCTGCCTATAGGCCACGCACACGTGATCTAGGAGCCAGTCATAGCGTGAGATCCTTGCCTCGCAATGTATTGCCATAGAGACTGTGAACTCTTGATTCAGTGACAGTCAATTAGTCCCCTCTAAATGTGGCTAATTACTCTTGGGTTTAGACTTGGCCTTTTTTGACCTCTTTGGTGCAACAGTAATAAAAAACATCAGACTGTAATTAGCTCTGATATAGGTTTGACAAATGTCTAAAACAAACTATTCTACACCACTCCTAGTCATTTGTAAAAGTAAAAACACACTTATTGCAGGTCCTGCTCACATTTGTATAACAAATGTTCTCTTTTAAGAACCACATCATTTGCATCATTTGCAAAAACAGGCAGTCATGACATCACAAACACACACACACACACACGCACACGCACACGCACACACACACACTGGGGATTTAGCAGGACATTGTACCTAAATTATAGTGATATTATTATTGTATTGTACCAAGTACAATTACCAATAATATTGCCTATTTTATTCCATTGAAATACATTTGACTGTATAGCATTGATTTAAAATTTACTTACAGTATAGTAACAATGTTAATTAATTAGACACTAATTAACACCTAATTTATATAAGGCTGAGTTCAAATATTCTGGCAGCGACATTTGACACATGACAGCAGCTGGCAGTCCCATATTCTGGGACTCCTTAACAGATATTGTTTTCCTTTCATCAGGCCTTTAATTATTGATGTACAGTCACCTGTTGAGATTTCTAAAGGCAAACAAAGGCAGTGATTTTTTTTCTTGCAATCAAAGATCATTAGAACAGAAGAGATTTTACACAAGGAAAACTGACAGCTTCCTCCATAATTCATGACGGTCCAGCCTTTAAAGCTCTACATTCCACTTTGTACTTGCCCTTATGAAAATGTAACACAGTTCTTGCCTAGTATCCATAGTTTAACTAGACTATTTTGTAACAAGACTATGCAAAATCATTCATTTGTTTTATACGAAATGTATTATTTGTTATGAAAATAATGTTAAACACATTTAGTAACTATAAATTCTACTGCCATTGTTTTAATAAATTATGTTCCCTCACTCTCATAATATATTACATTTTAAATGATTCAAAGTTATTCCAATGATTTTTTTTTTTATTCTAAGGATTGTGTTGTGTGGATAAGTATGACATGGCACAGTGTTTTCTCTGTTTTTGTTCTTAGTTCAGTGTATAATGTCAGGGCTAATGAAAAGTCATGAAAAATTTATTTAATTTTACTTAATTGCTCATGTCATTCCCAACCTGTATGACTTCTTGTATAGAACACAAAACAAGATATTTGTTGCAATGTTTGTTTCTTTTTCATGTCCATACAATGAAAATTAGTAGGGTCCAAAGTTATTTTTTATCCCATTGACTTTCATTGTATAGAGACAAAACTTTGATGTATGTTTTGTATGTTGATGTATGACATTAATGATGACAGAAGTGGGGGGGGGGGGGGTTAAAGGGTCCTCTAGACTATTTTGTAACAAGACTATGCAAAATCATTCATTTGTTTTATACGAAATGTATTATTTGTTATGAAAATAATGTTAAACACATTTAGTAACTATAAATTCTACTGCCATTGTTTTAATAAATTATGTTCCCTCACTCTCATAATATATTACATTTTAAATGATTCAAAGTTATTCCAATGATTTTTTTTTTTATTCTAAGGATTGTGTTGTGTGGATAAGTATGACATGGCACAGTGTTTTCTCTGTTTTTGTTCTCAGTTCAGTGTATAATGTCAGGGCTAATGAAAAGTCATGAAAAATTTATTTAATTTTACTTAATTGCTCATGTCATTCCCAACCTGTATGACTTCTTGTATAGAACACAAAACAAGATATTTGTTGCAATGTTTGTTTCTTTTTCATGTCCATACAATGAAAATTAGTAGGGTCCAAAGTTATTTTTTATCCCATTGACTTTCATTGTATAGAGACAAAACTTTGATGTATGTTTTGTATGTTGATGTATGACATTAATGATGCCAGAAGTGGGGGGGGGGTTTAAAGGTGCCATAATGTCATTATCAACCCCATTATCAATGCTGAGAATAAAGGTTACACTTTCGGCTGGAATACAATAAGCAACTTCTGAAGCAATCTGAAACAGATATAAAATGCTAGGAATCAATGGTTACGGAGAAAACCTTGGCACCATACATTACAACTGAGGATCACACACTACTAGACTTTCAATTTCTTCAAAACACAACAAACTTTGCTAGTAGACACGTGACAAATGAAAACCCGATGTGTTTTAAAATCAGCTCAAAATGACAAACATGTTTGATATCCTCTTAATGGATGGAATCAAAATCATAAAGCTAAAAAATCAGAGTCTGTGCTCATCATACACTGTTTGATTTTCTGTGTAATATGTCAACTTCAACTGCCTAGAATCTACAGACTTTGACTTTCGACAACTAACGTCAACTCATCCAGACTACAAATTGGGGCAAAAATCTGGCCAAAAATCATGTCTTGCATTTTGGTCTTTAGTAATGTTCACAATGACATTTGAGAGTAGGCCAACCAACTGAAGTTTTCTATGTTTATCTATCTATCTTTATTTATCTTTCACCACACAAGTAGAACCACACAAATGAGTTTCAGCAACTTTAACACAATGGTGCCGTGGAACACCACCATGAACTTATTACATGGACAATCCCTCTGGAGTCATCTAGGGTTAAGTGCTTTGCTCAGCAGCACAATGACGATGGCTCTCGGCTCACTGCTTGCAGGGTTTAAACCAGCAACCTTCTGGATACAAGCCCTGAGCTTTCGCCGCAACATCACACCACCTCATTACACTTGACAGTCATTCAGTCACAATGTAACAGCGGTCATGTAGTGGCATCATCCAGTTCGTGTTCAGCACATCTATATTTGTGTCGCACACACACCTACACACCAAGTATCACACAAAACGGTGTCCAATTCGTCAATAATGACTGAAGAGGTTGACTGTCTGTCTGAGTGCTTGCTAGCTCACTAGCAGCTCTTGTCACTCTGAAATGTTCTCATAGAAGGTCAAAACCATAGCCCACAGCAAGCTGCTGGTGCTTTCGCCCAAGTGTGACAGTCTTCTGCATCTTCCGCTTTCGGTTTTCACACTTATTTTCATCCTGTCTGCGTTTGTGTAAGTGTGTGTGTCCTACTTCAGTACAAGTGTCTCTGTGGGCTGCTACAACATCTCGCAAGAGTTCACCGTCAGCAGAAAACACGAGGCCTCGTGGGATTTCCATCACACCTCTCTGACAGCCGTTCCCAAACCCTGGTGTGTTTCTAAATGTTTCTCTCTGCCCCTGCTGTGAGTGATGTGGCCTCATTAGCTGGTGATTGCTGGTTATGTAATGCCACATGATGAAGCTCAGGTTTCTGAGGACAGGTGACAAAAAGACAAAGACAGAGAAGGGAGTTGAAGTGAAAAGTGTAGCTTCTATTGTTACTGGCTTCGAGAGGAGACCATTTACTGTTTCTCAGTTTGTGGACAGTTTGGGAGTTTTGTGTTTTTAAAGTGCGTGTCAGGACTGTGTTTTGCTGTGGCAGTCTAAAAGACAACATGAAATTGCACCCACAACTGTAATAAATGTGACCTATGTATGAGTCAAATTGCATATTTAGTGACAAATAATTTAGAGTGCGATAAAGTCTTATCATCAGGATTTGTTTTAATAGTAAAAAGTAGACCGGGTACTGATTACATCAACAGAAACATTGTTTTAGAGAGGAGGTCAAGGTTTTGCACAGAAAGAACAGAGAAATTAATACTTTTATTCAGCAAGAATGCTTTTAATTGATCAAAAAGGCATACAATGTTAGAAAAGCCTTCTAATAAAGGCTGTTCTGAACTTTCTATTCATCAAAAAATGTTAAAATAAAATGTTTTATAATGCAATGCAAGTGCATGTTGCAATTCACAGCGTTGCCACAAGAGTTGTTACAGTGAGCATTAGAATAAATTGTCTTCCTCTATGGCCAGTTTTCTCCTTTTGGTCATGGCAAATCAGGGCTATGTTCCATTTCGCTTTAGACGTACATTCTGCAAACTTCCCTAATCACTTCCTCCCGGGGGAATCCCTGCAGTTGTTTTGGAAGTGTGTTCCACTTTGCACACGGGTTCCGCTATAGTGGACACTCACGCTCTATAAGCAGTGATGCACATCCAAGTCTATGAGATGGAGGGAAGTTAGCGTGAGAAGGGTATAAATACTTTGAAGTGGAATGCAACCCAGAAATTTAATACAAATATCTTAATCAGTATTTGTGCTGTTTTCAGTTAGAATATCTAAACATTTGCATAATAAGGTCTATATCCATGGGAAGCAATTTATTTTTAAAGTTTGTTTCTCTTTATTTTTTTATTTTGTATTTTTTGCTTGCTTTAAGCATAAATCTAAAAAAAAACTGCCAGTGACATAAGCAAAATTTGTCTTGTTTAAGGGCATTTAAAAACATTTTTAAAGCAAAACAAAAATACTGATTAACAATTTTTTGCATGCTTTTGCAGTTTTTGTATCTGCTCTAATAGCTCAGACATTTGAAGGTAACTGCATCTCCCCTCTTTCAGAAATGAGGTTTGTCAGCTCCACAGTAACGTCTGCGTTTGTGTACTTGAGTAGAGCATGTTTCTGGCCTAAATAAGAAAGCAATTTGGGTTAATTTAACAAAGTTGTCTTTAACGCAGTATGTCTCAGTGTTCTCCTGACAAACCGCATAAACATGAACTAAACTCAAGGCCTTTGTATTTCTCACACACACAACACTTCTTTGCCCACAGACTCTCTCTTTCTGTCACACACAAACCCCATCTTGCTCATTTCCTTTCTCACTCGCTTCTCATTTCGTCCTTGACCAGCCAAGAATGCCATAAATGTTTGACATTGCAATTTTTCTCCAATTCCAGCATCCCTCCTCATTCTCGCCCATCCTTCTTTTTTTCTTTTTGTCTGTCTTTCATTCTGCTCCTTCTGTTGACAGACATCCATATGACCATTTGCATCCAGGTGAAATGGGAATGCATTGTTTACTATTTCAAAACCCTACGCACACCTTCCTACAAATGCATTTCCATCCCTCTCTCCTCAGATAAGACTTCAGCTGCCCTATCCTCATTTTTCCTCCCTCTCCGTCTCTCTATCTCTGTCTCTCTCTCTTTCAGGTGAGGCAGTTTTTCCACAATGCTTTCTATTCACGTCAAACACATTTCAAATACAGCTCAGATTTCCACTACAAACCCACTGCAAGGACACAGAGCTGTGCATGAGAAAAAGGGGAGAACTGAGCTCTGCGATGCTGTCCCATCCCCCAGTGTGTTTGTGTATACATACATACATACACATATATATATATATATACTCTGTGTGTGTGAAAGAGAGAGAGACCAATATTATGTTTTGTCAAAAAATACATCTTAATATTTCTGTAAATTGTAGTTTTTAAAAATTTCTAAATATTATTTGTATTTCAATTACTTTTGAGAGTCACATTGCAGCTTGTGAGGTTTATGGTCTCTTAATGTGACCACCACCTGCCTGAATATTGCAGTTCTCTAGGAATGCAATCCAAGGCATCATTAATCCACTAAACAAGCAGTGCGGTATGCAGGTATGAGGGAGAGATGAGTCACACAACAATCCTATGCACTAATACCTGTATAAATGCAGCAATAACTGCATACTTAAAATTCATAGTTGTAAAACCACTTGTATTTGTTGTACCTGTTCAGCTGGCACCTAATGAAGAGTAACACTTGGTGGCCCTCAGGTAATGCGTGTCTGAGAACCCTGGTGTATTGAAATTATAATTAGCATTATATAAAAGCAATAGAAGTAGTATTTAGATAGCTAAACTATTATTGTGTGTGTGTGTGTGAGTGAGAGAGAGAATATGCAGGATCTGTTGTCTAACAAAGGAAGTCATCTCATAAATTAACTAGATTTCTCTGAAGGAGTGTCAGGAAATGATGGAGGTTCAGGTCTTGGGATGTTCGTCGGTAATGAAGTTTATAAGATGAAAATGTGTGCGTGTTGGATGTCAGGAGCCCACGCTGGGCAGGCTTCGGTCAATTGTTTGTGTGTCTGTGTGTGATGAATAGCCCCGCCACCAAATGAATTGCCCGCAGTGGGTGCCGCAACTGATCATTGCATTAAATTGGCACTGGAAGCAAGGAGCAAAGACCCCTGGGAAATTAGCCAACCACAATTCACCTTGACCCAGTAGGCCACACGTTCACGCTCACTCACATGAGCTTGAATGTTCACAAGCATTAATGCACAGCATATGAACACGTCGATTCCCCAGGTAATGGTAATGCTAACATGTGTCTCTCTCTCTC
>NW_015555763.1:2558025-2558677 GCF_001515605.1 Sinocyclocheilus anshuiensis
CGGGAAAATTAGCCAGCCACAATTCACCTTGACCCAGTAGGCCACACATTCACTCTCACACGAGCTTGAATGTTCAGAAGCGTTAACGCACAGCGTAAGAACATGTCGATTCCCCAGGCAATGGTCATGCTAACATGTCTCTCTCTCTGTCTTCCAGGTTACCTGACGGACAGGCCGATGGTGGTCCCGGAGCCGTGGGTAAACTACGCAACCTTGAAGAGCAACTGATAAGAGCTAAGGAGAAAATCAACTCTTACCGCAGCCTCCCTGCTGATGGTGTGTAAATATACACGTTTATCTAAATTAACTATACAATTCTATAGTTTTTAATGTAAAGCTAACATAGAATATTAAAATTTACAATTGCTTGCCAGCATTTTTAGTGGCTAAACCAGGGCCGGAGTGGGACTCATTTTCAGCCCTGGAGTTTCATGCCTTAGACCGGCCCACTTTGTTTTTTGTTTTTTTGTTTAGTTTCTTTTTTACTGGCCTTTTCAGTGCCGCCTTTGCGCTTTCTATTATGCATTTTTTATCTATTATTTTTTGCTCGCATATCTCCAACAATTACTTTTTTTTGAGCAAGATTCCGCTGTCAGGGGAGTCAAAAGATAATTACGTCATCATTGCCAATTAACATAAGAAATGGAAAATA
>NW_015555763.1:2558806-2560229 GCF_001515605.1 Sinocyclocheilus anshuiensis
GTTTTTGTATGTGTGACTGTTTTTATTCGACAAAATTAAAAATAAAAAACTCGCTGTGTTATAGGCTCATTTAAGGCCGGAGTGGGACTCATTTTCAGCCCTGGAGTTTCATGCCTTAGACTGGCCCACTTATTTTTTCTTATTATTTTTTTTTTGCTGGCCTTTTCAGTGCCGCCTTCGCACTTTCTATTATCCATTTTTCCTCTATTATTTGTTGCTTGCATATCTCCAACAACTTGAGTTTTTTTTGTTTGTTTTTTTTGAGCAAGGTTCCGCTGTCAGGGGAGTCAAAAGATAATTACGTGATCATTGCCAATTAACATAAGAAATAGAAAATAAGGGACAATTGTGATTCTTTATCTTATTCTTTAAGAAAACAGTGTTTATTATTGTAGAAAATAAGTGGCATGAAATTTGAAAATGTAACAACTGAAGGTCTATGAAACGTCAGTCAATCAAGCATTTTTTATTTTTAAACAATGGCACTTAAAGTTTTGATCTAAAATATTATTGCAACTATAGCCTTTGAATGAATGAAAATGCATATTTTTCAATTAAAGAAAACTTAAGAGAGTGTGGGCCGCTTCTGGTGCTTGGATGTTTACTTCAATAATGAGGTCCAAGTTTAAGAATAGCCTACGCAAGAAGTATTTATTTTATTTTATTACATTTTTTATGTATTTTTTTGTAATGCATTTTTTCCCCTCTCTATTTAACAGCATTAACTTACAATGAAAGACATCTTCCCTCAGGTAGATTAAATGTTTTCCTGCCGTGCTGGATGTTGGGCCCATGATCAATACGTTTTTTGCATTTGCCCAAACTGATTTTGCAAAATAAAAACGTGGACGGTGAAGGGTGCAGTTAGCGCGAGTCCCGCTCGTTGTGAAGCGGGAGCAGCTGGCAGAGAATTCCGCTTGGTCTTAAAGCCTTCCTCAAATGCCTGTCACGCCCCTGGACTCTTTGTGTTGTGTTTTCCCTCCCCAGGTGTGCCGTGTTCCCTTTAATTAGCAGAGCGCTGTCGTCCGAAGATGGTCCTCGGGAGGAATTCGCCAACTTCGTGGAGTGGACTCTGGCGAGAAACGGTCGCCACTCACCATCTGCCCCATGGAGGATCTCGCCGGATCCACTCCGGACCCAGAGCCCAGCCCACAATCTCCCCGCGGTGCATCGGCCCGTAGACCCAGTGGCTCCACCTCGGCTCCTAGCTCCCTTGCCTCCACCGTCACCCATCGATCCATCAGCTCCACGGGGCTCCCTCGTCCCTCCGGCTCCGCCTTTGTTGGGCGTCGACCCGCCATCGCCTCTGGACTCCACTCCTCTGACTGCGCCTCGTCGCTCTGTCCCACCAGCTCCGTTGGGCTCCTTCCTCCCGCCAGCTCCACCTTGGTCCTCAGTCGCTCCGGCTCTGACACGGATCTCC
>NW_015555763.1:2561294-2563119 GCF_001515605.1 Sinocyclocheilus anshuiensis
AGCCCTCGGCTCCACCCTGGCCCCCCGGATCCTCGGCATCCCCCTGGCTCGTTGGCTCTCCGTCATCGCCTCGGGCTCCTCCACCACCTGCTCCGCCGCCGTTGGTCGGCCCCCTGGAGTCGTTGGCCATTCCTCCTCCATGGCTCCTCCCTCCACCAGCTCCACCGTGGGCCGCTGTTATGGCTGTGGCCTGGCTCCTGCTGTGCTTGTCATTAAAGACTGTGAATTGAAGTTATCTCTGTGTTTCCTCGTTCCTCGCTCCTTGCCTCCCGAGAAGTGTGACAGAAGGACCGACCAAAACAGGAACTTCCGTGCTGTCGTCCGAAGATGGTCCTCGGGAGGAATTCGCCGCTTTCGTGGAGTGGACTCTGGCGAGAAACGGTCGCCACTCACCATCTGCCCCGTGGAGGATCTCGCCGGATCCACTCCGGACCCAGAGCCCAGCCCACCATCTCCCCGCGGTGCAGAGCATCAGCCCGAGCCCAACGATGACGGAGAGCCAATTCCCGCTGCGATCGACGAGCCAGCGCAAAGCTGAGCGACTGAGCGGAGGATCGCCCCGGACGTGGAGCTCAATCCGTCAGACCAGGTGCGAGAGCCGGCGACAATGCCAGACACGAGGGAGAAAGCCGCGGACGGTGTGAGTGCGGAGAGGAGCTCCTCGTTCCTCGCTCCTTGCCTCCCGAGAAGTGTGACAACGCCTATGTTAACAAATAAAACAACGATTTGCGTAAAAATAATGATTAGTTATTACAGTCTATGTTAGTTATCGATTGAGAATTTGTTACTGATATGATCTGGTGAAAATAATAATATGGCCTGCGAGAAAATAAATAAAAAGAGTGGGGCTGCTATGAGTGCAGGAAGCCTAGGAACAGCATAGTTCAACCCAGTGGCATGACAACACCGGCCCTCGCGGCCAAAAAATAGACCGGCCCACCGGGAACCCTCCCGGTGCTCCCGATTAGCCAATCCGGGCTTGGGCTAAACTGAAAAAGTCATAAATTGTATTTTTAGAGTCAGATTTTTTGAAGTGAAAAGAAATTCTTAATATATGAAGCTTTTTATAATTATTTTTATTTTTGATTGTTGATTGTTGAAAAATTAAAATATATGTTCATAAAAGTATAATTGTTTTAAGAATAACTCTAAAAGAAAACCCTTTTCCATGTTTAACTTATTAAAATAAATTTCTGAATATATAAAGCAAATTTTTTTTTATTTTTATTATTTATTTTTACTTGCCTGTCAAGAGGTAAAATACTGGCCAAACCACAAAAAAATCTTAAACGTATCAGAACAGTCTTCATAAATGTGTAATTTTTAAGTATCTGAAAGTACATTTTAATTGAATTTAATTTCTTAATATATAAAGCAAATTAACTAATCCAAACCAAACTGTAACTCTAAAAGAAACTAGAAACTAGAATTTTTAGTTTTTGTACCTTTTAAGGATGTCTCTAAACACCTCCAAAGGGAGATTTTGTCAGATTTAGTTAACTTCTGCGCATCCTTAAGTATATAGTTAAGTAAATGCATACACACACACACACACACACACACACATGTGGTAGTGTGTGAGGGCTGACAGCTCTTTTTCAGATGTGCTGTAATGGCTTGCTGTTAATGCTAAGGGAAGGAAAGATGAAACGTGTCAAATTAATAGGAACCTTTTAATATGGATGAAAAGTGTGTATGTGTGTGTGTGTGTGTCGTAGTGAGTCGTATCACTACAGGGAGTCTGTGTAAATTGTCCTCTAGCCAACCTTTGCAACCTTTGCCTTCACACACACACATATATATCATAGAATGATATATATATATA
>NW_015555763.1:2567438-2581506 GCF_001515605.1 Sinocyclocheilus anshuiensis
CGCCCTTATAGTATTGCATTGCATGATCTCTTTAGAGAAAGAACTAGTGGAACTCTATACACAGAGGATCACAGCCATGTGCCAGATTGTCTTACGGCCACTGATACCCTTATTGAATGACATTGCTTTTTAATCCCACACACATCTTTGCGCATTCACACACATACACAGTTCACACGGACTACAGTACACACACATTCTTTCATACGCTCAGCAACAGTGCATCAGTATGTAATTTAGTGATGTATGTGATAGCCACTGTATGCTTCATCCACGTGTAAATACAATTCCCTGAATGCTAATTGTTGCACCTTCTTCAATTGTGGTGATATGAGCAAACTTTGATTGATGTTTTATTTGATGACTAGAAATTTCAAAAGAACAGCATTTATTTGAAATAGAAAACTTCTGTAACATTATAAATGTCTTTACTGTCACTTTTGATGTTAACGTACTGACCTCAAACTTTTGAACAGTAGTGTATTGTATGCGATATTTACTCAAACTTCACTCAAACATATTGAAACAGACGAGGTGACTATAGTTGACTAGGTGCATTATCTGTCACATGACAGGTGAATATGATAATTGTTACCCTGGACCACAAACCAGTCTTAAGTCGCTGGGGTATATTTGTAGCAATAGCCAAAAATACATTGTATGGGTCAAAATTATTGATTTTTCTTTAATGCCAAAAATCATTAGGATATTAAAGCTGCAGTACGTAAGTTTTACCTCTTTGTCGTCATCTCTGTTTGAAAACCTGGAATTGCAGTTACTTGCGGAATTATCTTCCTTGTGTGGGTTGTACTCTTGCACGGCTCAGGCACGGATGAATCTAATGTTTTGAGGAGTATGTGTGGCAGTCAGTCACCGCACCAGTGTGAATCCTATACTTAGTAATCACAGATTCTAGCCTACGTCTTGGAATATATGACCCAAATAAGAATTTTCCGCGTATATTGTCATCTGAACAAGTAAGTAACAAGTCTGCCACGTTTGTTCTGACCTACTGAGGAAAAAAGCATTACAATAAATCATGCTACCAATGGTGATTAAATTTAATGATCAATTAGCTCATATCACATCAAACCATGCAAATGAGTATTGTTATACTTTATTCTCAGATTATTAATGTTAACATCAGCATTGCGTGACTATGAGTATAGTGTGTATACGCGAGTAGATTTAAATTTCAGTACAGTCTAATCTCTAATTGTCATACCATTCGAATTTCATACCAAGACATTCTTTTAACCCAAAAAGCAAACTATGCTCCCTTCGAACTGGTTGTCTTTAAAATACAAATCTTGTGTAATCCCAGGCTATCTGTAATCAGAAGCACATTTAAAACTGGAATATAATTTAATTTCATTCACATGTGTTTCATATAATCCTTTCTGGATTACAATCCGCCATCAAAATGATTTTTTGACATTTAATTATTCTGGCTGCTGTGAGAAAAGGCTAACGATCCTCCACCTGCAGGATCCTCACATGCGATAGCCTAGTAGCCGGGACAACTTCTTTGTGTTTACAGAAGTGACGTAATGACGCAGTGCCATGCTCGAATTTCCCGCGAAGACCTACCCGTAGCACTCAAATTAGAAAACATTATTATAAGCTAACCATTGTGAATCGGGCTAAAGTAAGGCGATAGTTTTGAACACTGGCTGGTTATGTACTTACTCAAATATTGATTTTGGATCATTTTTAACCAAAAAAAGTTACGGACTGCAGCTTAAAGTAAAGATCATGTTCCATGAAGATATTTTGTAAATTTCCTACTGTACATATATTAAAACTTAATTTTTGATTAGTAATATGCATTGCTAAGAACTTCATTTAGACAACTTTAAAGGCGATTTTCTCAATATTTAGATTTTTTTATGCACCCTCAGATTCCAGATTTTCAAATAGTTGTATCTCGGCCAAATATTGTCCGATCCTTACAAACCATACATCAATGGAAAGCTTATTTATTCAGCTTTCAGATGATGTATAAATCTAAATTTCGAAAAATTGACCCTTATGACTGGTTTTGTGGTCCAGGGTCACAATTGACCAATGCCAATAATCACAAAATGAACAGATGTTGGCTGATTAGAGTACCAGACTGATTCATATTGGTCTTTCCTCTCAGTAGTAACCATTAGCATTGAAATAATATGAACGTTTGTTTGTGTGTGTATGCAGGCCCAGGAAAGGACCAGGAGGAGCTAAGGAGGAAGGTGGAGAACGGCGTGAGGGAACTGTGGTATTTCGTATGCAGTGAGTTGAAGAAACTAGCACTGGTGGAGACTGGAGCGTTACAGAAACATGTGGACACACTCCTGCAGGACCTTGGACACCAGCAGAGGTTATACACACACATCCAGTATATGTAAACATCAGCAATTCACTCATATAGACATTTTGGCCGATACAGCAGATCGGTCTGCATTATACTGTAAATCTACACTTCCTTTCAAATGTTTGAGGGGGTAAGATCTTTCTATTTTAATATATATATATTTTTTTTTTTTTGATGTATTCTTGTGATGCAAAGATTAATTTTCAGCAGCCATTACTTCAGTCTTCAGTGTTATATCCTTCAGAAATCATTCTAATATGCTGATTTTCTGATGAAAAATTATTTCTTATTATTAGCAATGTTGAAAACAGTTATGCTGCTTAATATTTTTATGAAAACCGTCATTTTATTTCAGTATTTTTTGATGAATAGAAAGTTCAAAAGAACAGCATTTGTTTGAAATATAAACCATTTGTAACATTATAAAGGTTTTTACTGCCCCTGCTAAATTAAGTATCAATTTCTTAATAAAAAGTGTTAATTGTTTAAAAAAAAAACCTTTTAAATGGTAAATGTGTAAATGCGTTTCCAATTAAATATATGCTCACACCAGTATGAGAAATTAAACTTATTTATTTATATTTGCTCTGTGTAATAGATTTTTTAAGACTTCTTTTCCTTTTTAATGTCATATTTTTTTATAAACATAAAACACAGCATTCTGTCCATTTATGATAAATACCTCAACTGAATCAATTAAAATTTCCCAGTCTGAACCATTATGGTTGTAAATTATGAAATCAAATCAACATCAAATACAACAGTAGCTGTACATATAGATGGATGGATGGATGGATGGATGGATGGATGGATGGATAGATCATAGTATAATAATATAGGATACATGTGAAATGATTAGCTGGTCCCCATACAACTCTCATCAAATCTTTATTACACCAATAACTGAAATTCACTTCAGGGGCTTTCCCCCCATGTTTTCAATATCTAAGGCCTCAAAACATTTTGTTGTACAATAGAAGAGATGAATAACAGTTTAATACTTTTGAATCCCAGCATAGAGGAGAAATACATATCCATAATGCACATATATGCAGACTTTGCATCCTTTTTTTGTGCAAGCTCATTTTCACTTGTCCTAATCATGTGCTACATTTTATTAAAGTGGAAAAATCCTATCCATCTCTAATCTCTTTCTAAACAGCTGTAATCTCATGGGGCTGTAATACCATTGCTGAGGTTTAATGAGTGTGTATGTTTAGATCAGTGCGTTTGCTCGCACTTCAGAAAAAAGACGTCCATGTAATGCTGAAAAGCCGACAAAGTCATTACTAGAGCAGTTTTAATTGTATTGTGGATGATTAGCAGTGCATAGGCCAGGCTGACTTTAGTTTGTGACTGTAAAACTAATTTAATATTATTTCTTTACAGAATGTTCTGTAATTAGCCATAATCAATTGGCTTAATTAGCAGCTGTGTTTTACAGTGGTCTTTATGCAATCTTTAGGTCCATCATGACAGACTTGTATCGTCTGAGCCAGGCGGACAGTGCTGGAGACTGGAGAGAGAAGGAAGCTAAAGAACTGTCCGACCTAGTACAGAACAGAATCACATACTTACAGGTACACGACATACACACACATTCGTTTTTTCCTTCTTTTTTTTTCTTTCTTTAGGAAGGTTTTATTATGACATTTTCATTCATTTGACCCCTGACGTGGTTGAGATTTTGATTCAACCCTGTAACTCAAATCTTTTGAATCATGTTGACTAAAAAGATTCATTCAGATTTGTGAACTGATTCACTCAGTGTACCTTATATAATTATGCCTGTTGGTGGTTATAAGTGAGTCTTTTTCTGTCATGAATGAGTCACTGAATCATTTACTCAACCAATTCGTTACAAAACAAGTATTATTTTATGTTAAAACTTGTGTGTTAAAACTCTAATAAGAGGCTCTTGAAAGAGTGTTTAATTTAATGTAATAAAAGTGCTACTCTGAGACTCCAAATGTTATTTGCTCATGTCTTTAAGGGCAGAAAAGCAGTCTAATTCTTTGAAAGGAAGATACTTCAGTGAACAAAAATGTGAGTTAGTGTGTGGAAATGATCTGTTCATGTAAAAGATGCAAAAACACTGATTTGTTCATAATCATTGGATGCTATTTTTAATTTGAAAGGAACGAAATAGAGGCTATGAGGGATGGAAGTACACAACAGTATGACATATTCAATGGACTCTACTTCTATCCCAAAATAGATCCAAACTTTCAAGATTGGGCTGGATCAAATGTAAAAAAGTGAGAAATTTCCATTGAACAACCTATATTGCATGGCTCATATGAATGTTGGGGTCCCCCTCCATATCTAAAGCGTTTGGCACTACTTCCAACCCTCACAGCCTCAGTTTTGACTGCATGTTTTGTTTGTTTTTCAAATTAAATATGGCTTCTGTTGTGAATACAGTCTATGGCTGAACAAGATCACATTCATTCACCCTCCTCCTTCCCTCTCCCCATATATCAATGAGAGGGATGATTATATTGCAGTTGGCGGGACAGCAGTATATTGTCCCTCTCTCTGAGATGGGATGGGGCGGTTGTTTGCGCTGACTCCACACTGGAGACTAAACTGACATTCAGCTGCAACACAATGCAGTGCCTCGCACCAGCACACAGGCTGAAACCAGCAGAGCTCAGCTTGATTTTGTGTGTTTAACCTGTAGCCTGAACTTCTCCAGCTGAAAGACTTCAGACCACAGACACATGCTGAAGTTACGGTTTGAATGTCAACAGCACATTGAGGCTTTAGACAACTGATGCTTTTACCTGATAATCTCCATATTTATAACTGCATATTTGTGATAGATTTATCTTTAAGTTTCATAAAGCAGTGGTATGAAAGGGGTCGCATGTCTGCAATGCCAAGTGCAAATAATAAAATACGGCTTTATAATAAGAGAAGAAAATAAATAGGCTTATCTTTTTAATTAATAGGCTTAGTTATTAATAGGCTTTCAATATAATTTACTTTAAAGCTCAAGGCCATACATCCAATCAAACTCTACAGTAGGTGCAAATTCATTTTTCATTCAAGTCATTTAGCAGAAGCTAGCTAAATGGCAAAATGGCAATTTCTCATTCACAAAAACATTATTATTATGAAATAATCAAAATTAAGTTGTCTGTTTATTTACTGTACTTAGTAATGTAATACAGAAAATTCTCCTTTTTTTCCAATTATATTTATCATATATACACTGCCGTTCAGAAGTTTGGGGTCTGTAAGTTACAGTCAGGATTCCTGCTCAGTATGGAAAAGTATGGAATTACATTTTAGTAATTTCCAGGTCTGGATAAGTATGGAAAAATGTTTGTTCAAGCAGAGTGTTTTTTAATGAAAAGTGTGAAAACATATCAAACATAATATTACATTTTCAGCTGAGGAAACAGTTATTTTAAATTGTAATTATATTTCACAATATCACTGTTATTACTGTATTTTTAATCACCTTGGTGAGCATAAGAATTTATACACTGTGTGTGTGTGTGTCTGTGTCTGTGTCTGTGTCTGTGTGTGTGTTTATATATCACATAACAGTGTATATATATATATATATATATCCTCCTATTAAATGTTTTGAATGTCATCAAATGTAAATCATTGTTATTATGGCCATTTTTATTAATACTAATGATAATGCTGCATGAAACCAGTGTAATATGGGTCAAAAGAAGCCCATTTCTGGTTTGATATTGATGATGGTTAAGTATTTGGCCTTTTTATATTGTATTATAACCTACTCATTTGGCCTAGGGGAAAACTTTTGTGCTACTAGTACTATGTTAACTTTGACTAATAGCTTTGTGTCAGTGCTCTCCATCAGAGAGACATGTTAGAGCGGTAATGAGAGCTGGAGTGTGATTAAAGTGATGGAGTGTATTTTACTTTGTGTGTGAGAGACAGACAGGTTGATAACAAAGAAGCTGTGTCTCTTGTGAGAAATGACAGTCCTCTGTCTGTCTCACTACACTGCTGTCATCCATCTCTTATCTACAGTGCTCTCTCTCTCTCTCTCTTGCTCCTTTCTTTCGCTATACTCCAGTCATTCGCCTCTCTATTGTTTCAGTATGAGAGAAACAGCGATAGATGGAGGGACCATTTTCCGTCCTGTTTGTTTCGTCTTCTTTCATCTAGCCAAGATCATTCAGACATTATATTATTCTGGTGTCAGAGCCAAATTTATCATTTCCTCCTGCACATACTAAAAATATTTTCATGCATGAGATGATTGGAGAGTTTCAAAAACCTTAACAAATCTGCTTCATGTTTTGTTTTTTTGGGTTTTTTTTGTATTCTATCACGTTTTTATCGTACTGATATTCTTGAAAGATGTATTATACAAATGTCTTGAACAGCACGGTACAGAAGTCACACTTCAGCTGTCAAATACAAATTTCTGTGGTGTTTTTGACATCTAGCAGATCAAGGAACCTGCTGGACTATAAAAATGCCATATACAGCAGCCTCAAGCTGTATTTCTACTCATGTAATGGAATTCAGATGTTTGTTTTAAATGTGATTTCTTTGTCTAAACGTGTCCACTGTATGTGTAGAAATCTCTTCGGTCATTTCTCTCTACTGATCTGTATCTGCAGAACCCTCAGGACTGCAGCAAGGCTCGCAAGCTGGTGTGTAACATCAATAAGGGTTGTGGTTACGGCTGCCAGCTGCATCATGTGGTCTACTGCTTCATGATTGCCTATGGCACACAGCGCACCATCATACTGGAGTCACAGAACTGGCGCTACGCCACCGGTGGATGGGAGACTGTCTTTAAACCCGTTAGCGAGACTTGCACTGACCGCACGGGGGCCTCCACTGGACACTGGTCTGGTCAGTAACACACATGCCCCTCAAATTAGACACAACACATAACAACACGTAACATACAAGGTTAAAAAATGCGACTAAACTAAATCACGCCTCAAGGATTATTATAATGATTACTTATTAAAGAGGTCATATTCTACATTTTAGATTTTCTACAATTTTGGGATCATTAAGGTTTTTGAAAGGAGTCATTAATGCTCACCAAGGATGTTTATTTGATCAAAAATATGGTAAAACAGTATTATTGTGAAATGAATGAAACTTCAATAGAGGTTTGTGCTCTCTCATCCTTTAATAACAGATTTTTGCAAAGCCTAGATAATAGAGTCAATACTATATATTTTATTGTTCATACTCATTTCCCATATTTTAATATTCAGATTGCCTTTGCCATCATCTAATGTTCTCTTAATCTTTAAAAACACTAATAAGCACTATTAAATGTAATCTTTACTGAATATCCATTTTTCATAGTGTACATTGTAATATTTATTGATTGATTGATTGATTGAATTGATTGTAGTTCTAAGTGTTTATAATAGTGTAAAGCTTTATTATCAGTCATTTATTGGTGATTGGCTATAGCAAAAAGCATATAGTCAGCTAATCAGTATTGACAGAATTTTGAAATCAGTGCATCCTTAATTACATTCAGTCCACACTGAAATTCCACTGTTTTTTTTTTTTACATTTATTTAATAATGGACGTTTTTAAAACGTTCATTTGGAAAACATATATACACTGACCCGCTGTAAGAGTCTGTCAAATAGGCTAAAGCCAGCATTCAGAGGAATCTCTCTACAGCTGGAGTGAACCTGCTGTGCTCTTAAAAGCAAAGCAGAGGGGAAGGAGAGACTGCCTTTAAAACATGAAAGAAATTACCTCAAAACAAAGCAGCGATTTCCCATCACTCTTTCCTCCCAGAGGACACAATCTCTCTTAGTTCGCCCTAACGCCTGAGTTTCTGCACTCCACGGACCAGCGAGATTGACAGAGATGGAGACTGAGCAAGCGAGTTATATTAAACATGCTATTCCAACTCATTCCGTTACATTTATGCATTTGCCAGGCACTTTTATCCAAAGTATTGAGCTCGAAGTGGGCCGGGACTCACTGCTTTTCACATTCCCTGGGAATTGAACCCGTGACCTCGGTATTGCTAGCGCAATGCCATCAGTTTTCACACATTAGCATTAACATCTTGGATTCTCTTAATATACGCACATACTGGCGGTGCCCAAATGAATTCAGCCTAATTGTAGTCGAGCTTTCGAGAGATGGTTCTCAATAATGTACATAACATAACCCTGTTAAAGCCTCTAGTTATGACACGCATCGTGTCAAAGGGCAGGCCAAATCCTTCAGGATAATCCTGCTGGCGTTTAGAGAAAATACCCCCAGCAACAGGCACACCCAAACACACGCAGCATTAAAATGAATCAGTGTTGCTTCAGCGGTACACACGCACAGACAGCATGAATTAAAAATAAAAAAAGAAGCCACCTCCCCTGAAGCCCCCCAACCCCTTCAATTTATTCATCAGGATGCAAGGACAAGATGTAATTTAGATTCTCTTGCTGCTCTAATGAGGATGAGAGAGAGAGAGAGTTATTTTGTTTATCAGTGCAATGAGGGGTGCTGGGCTGGAAAACCTCATCCCCATGCAAAGAGCCTAGCAGCAAGGTTATATAAGAAAGGCTGGGGAGTTTCTCCAACACTTCTTTGTGTGAAAAATACTTTTTAACATTTAATGCTGCATAAGGCATCATTTAAACCTGGCGCGCACAGCCTCTTTGAAGACATTTTTCCCTGATAAAGCTTTTTCCATTACTTCATGCTAGTGGTTGAGAACATACTTGAAGAACATACTTGAAGAATATGGCGTATAAGCACTGGCAAAATGTACACCTTGAATACACTGCAAGTCACTTTGGATACAAGTGCCTGCCAAAGGCGTTAATGTAATGTAAAGTATGTACAGATTGCCGCCTGCTTTTATTGTATTCACCAAGCATTTGTATCTGTTTTCATACCTACATGTAGTACGTTTCTGGCCTAAGGGTCTTTTTTATCTCTCATGTTTTCAGCCCCCGCTCTCTATTCCGTGCGAGCAGCTCCTCCGTCAAGCTTTATTGACTTGATAATTGTAAATTAGTCCCCTATTGGAAAAGCATGTTTGGCCAATTTTCAGTCCATACTGCAATATTTCATTTTTCCAGTGCATTCCGCTCATTGTCTTGTGCATTGTCTGTAGGTGAAGCAAACGATCGGGATGTTCAAGTCATTGAGTTGCCCATCGTGGACAGCCTGCACCCTCGTCCCCCGTACTTGCCCCTGGCTATCCCTGAAGACCTTGCAGACCGGCTTCAGAGGCTTCACGGTGACCCACCTGTGTGGTGGGTGTCTCAGTTTGTCAAGTACCTGATCCGCCCTCAGGCTTGGCTGTTGAAGGAAATGCAAGAGGCCACCAGCAAGCTGGGCTTCAAGCACCCCATTATAGGGTGAGACATTACACATCAAAGCATCACACCAGGCCATTAAAACCACTCAGATGCTACAAAGTTCACTGTATTTTAATAGTGGAGCTTTCTGATACCGAATGCACTATGCTTACTTAATATATTATTGGATATAAAAATAAATAAATATATATATATATATATATATAAGTCTCCACTTACACCCACTTCGCTCTCTACTGGGAGCGCAACCACTCACAGCCATCTTTCTGTCTCTATCTCTCTCGCACACACCATTCTTACTTTCTGTTGTCTCTTTATTCAGCCGCCCATCCTTACACTCACACGTAGACACATAATGGTTGGCATTTTCAGAAACTCGGCACCCCAAAGCACAAAACCTTTAAACATCTGTTTAAAAAAATGGAAAGAAATTTTATTCTGCTGGTCTGTATTTTTTTCCTGTTCATTGTCGACCTTGAATCCCTTTCTCACACAATCAGGCTGACCCAGGTATTGCTCTTCTCTCCAGGGTGCATGTGCGCCGGACAGATAAGGTAGGGACAGAGGCGGCATTCCACCCCATAGAAGAGTACATGGTGCATGTTGAGGACCACTACAAGAGTCTGGCCCAGCGCATGCATGTGGACAAGAAACGGGTTTACCTCGCCACGGATGACCCCTCTCTACTGCAGGAGGCCAAGTCTAAGTGAGTACAGTTTATATAGTCTATGAAAACAAGTCTTAATATCTCATGCTGTGTTGCTTGGCAATTGAATTTTTCTTCTGTTAAGGACCTTTAGGTAATTAAATGGAAAATATTAGACAGAAATAATAAGTTGTCTTAGAATCGTTAATACCCTAAGTTGGCATCATAACCAACATGGAACATCTTGTGACTGAAATTAAACCGTTTATAAAGCGACAACTTTCCAGTTCACACCAAGGACATAACTATAACGATAAAGTTTTAATATTTGTTTTATTTCTGAGAATAGTCCACACCACAGCTATAACAATGACGACACAGAGGAACAATATCATTGGAATCACTTTCAGAACATTTTTTCCAGCTGACAAACAATAAAAACATTGACAGCCAATCAGAATACACCCGACTTTAAAGAGCTCGAGCATTCGAAATGGCAGATGACATAATTGCAGTGTGCGTTTATAATAAACAGAACATTATCGTGTGTTTGATGTGAATTCTAATATAGTTGTCCTTATAGTTACCTTTATAATTATTGTTCTTGGTGTGAACATTCCCTAAGGCTCACAGTCAATTTAAGGCTTTTCTCTATGTACACATATCCTTACAAGTACAATTTTGGCTGTATTATTGGTATGACTTTCAAAAACTGCTCTTGAGAAATTTTATGTTTATTGTCCCCCCCAACTGTTAGATGAAATTTATGCCCATGGTGACATTGTTCATCTTTAATTAAATTAACCCATTTTTAATTAATTTGTTCATTTCCCAGTCTATTAGTATACAATTTAAGCATGTAGTGCATTTTGGGATCCCTTTATCGGCAAAGGATGCTGCATTAGAATTTTGATAAAATTAGGTGTTTCATAAGACTTGCTGTCCTCTGTTTGGAAAAGCCTTGACATCATGAACATGCCTGAAATGATGTCTAAACATGCTGTATACTGTAGGTAGGCAGCAGACTAGGGTTTGGAACACGGCAAGAGGAGTGCCGTCAGGGAGCGCCTTTTAACCCACTTTTTTTGTGTGTTTGTGTACAGGTACCCTGATTATGAATTTATAAGTGATAATTCTATTTCATGGTCGGCTGGGCTACACAACCGCTACACTGAAAACTCTCTGAGAGGAGTCATCCTGGATATCCACTTCCTCTCCAGGACCAACTTCTTAGTGTGCACCTTCTCTTCACAGGTACAGGTTGACCCACTTTTGTAGAAGTTTTTGTTCTGTTCATTTCCCACACTGACTTTTTGTCCCTTTTTGCACTCTGCTGTTGTATGAGGGTTTTTTTTTTTTTTGCATGAAGTGCCCAAACCTCCCACGGCATTTCTGTGGGATTAAGACTTAACCGTTCCATAACTCTCAATTTCTTCTTGTTACTCTTTTTAAAACATTCTTTTAGGGATTTGCTTTAGGGTTTTTGGTCATTTCTTTCTTCTAAAGTCCACTTTATGTTAAACTTCAGGTTTTTTATTAGATACACTCATATTCTTTACAAGTACTCTCTGGTACAGTGCAGACTTTGTGATTTGTGATTTTAGCTTTAGAACATCATGTCTGGCAATCAGTAGTCTTGCAGATCCAAACTTTTTACTATCGGCAGAAAGTCTGGCCCATTTATTCTGGCCAGGAATCGCCCACTTCACACTGCAATTTTTGGCTGTCGATTTTGGCCGCCAAAATGAATTATATTAAATACTATTTGTATATTACAGAGCACCAATATTTGATTGTTTAGTGTGACATATTCATTGCCAGAAGACTAATTGCCTTTATGATCAATCTTCTAAGTCGCAGTCGAGCAGTGGGATTGCTCCTACAATTTTTCAACAGGACGATTGGGACCAAAGTCTTTGCTACAATATATATTGTACACTTTGACATAAAAGACGTGGATGTCACAGTGTACCAAGACTTTTAACCAAGATCTCACTCAAGTTATATTGTGGAGCAGGGGTAGCCAACTCTGCTCCTGGAGGGACTACATTTCTGCAGACTTCAGTTCAAACCCTGCTCTACCCTGCCTTTTATTTTCAAGTAACCCTGAACACTTTGATTACCAAGTTCTGGTGTTTTATTAGGGTTGGAGCTGAACTCTGCAGGAAGGTAGCGCTCCAGGAACAAGGTTCACTTCCCCTGTTGAAGACTTTACCATTCAACAATTGTAAAGAACCATAAAAACCGTACAGCATGTCCAGCTTTAGAAAGGCAACTTTTTGTCCAGTGACTCCTCTGAATCCATCATTATAGCAGCCTGAAACATTGAAAACAAGACTGTTTCTCAATAGAGTGATTAAAAACTCCCAGAAAGGCCAGCCAGTCAGATCCAAGCTTCCCATTTTGAAATCTGAAGTCTTGACATTTTATATGCCATATGCTTTAGACTGTTCATGAGCAGTCTGTGGGTACTTTGTTCTGATAGTCCTTAATCTTCACTTCAGCTTTTCATGAGTAGCGCTTAACCATTGTAAAGTCCATTCATCTTTGTCAGGTGCACCTGAGTATGCACCTGCATATTCTCTCAACTCCACTCTGCTCAGAAGATTCCGCTTGAAAGCAGCTTGTGACCGTGCGTCTTTGTTTTCATTTCCATTGTGCGCAGGTGTGTCGAGTGGCCTACGAGATCATGCAGACTCTCCACCCAGATGCCTCCTCCTTCTTCTACTCCCTCGATGACATCTACTACTTCGGTGGGCAGAACGCCCACAACCAGATCGCTATCTACCCTCACCAACCACGCAACAGCGACGACATCCCACTTGAGCCTGGAGATTTGATTGGAGTTGCGGGCAACCATTGGGATGGAAACTCCAAGGGAATCAACCGCAAAACAGGCCGTACCGGCCTCTACCCCTCTTATAAAGTCAAAGAGAAGATTGAGACAGTGAAGTATCCCACATACCCAGAAGCAGACAAACTTCTTAAGAAGCCGTAGATTGAAACAAAGACTGCAAAGACAGTACAAATACTCTTGTTAATGAAATGAGAAAACCCTGGACCACCCGGATGGGAATGCACTTTGTGTGTGTGTGAGTGTGTATGAATGTGTTCGGTTACGTGTGTCTGTGTGTGGGTGTTGACTAGGGGTTCTTCACAGGGTTTTGGGACACATTCCTTGCTCTGGTGCTTGGACTTTGAGTCTCCCTGAAATGGCAATCAGGGTTGTGGAAGACAAAAAACAAAGAGGATGGACTCAAGGCAACAGAAACTGAAGGCACTGTACTGTAGGTACAGGTGCATCTCAATAAATCAGAATGTCGTGGAAAAGTTCATTTATTTCAGTAATTCAACTCAAATTGTGAAACTCGTGTATTAAATAAATTCAATTCTAATTAATCTCCGTGTAATGAAGGGAACTGAATATGTTAATTTAAGAACACAACTGGAAGAAGTGACTTTGCGACTCCAAACAGATCATAACAAAGGAATCATAAACCCGGGTTACTCTCGTCCTCCTATGCTCTTATACCTCCTTGTGCACAATGATGACATCCTTTACTCTTAGCCTCACTCAACTCGTTTCTCTCATGCCATCGCTACACCAACTGACACTCTTCTTCACACCCATGAGCTATTAATTTCCACTGCCATACTGTGCTTTTAAATGTGACTTATGCTGTTTTTATTTTCATAGTAAGGCTTATCGTGTGTGTGTGTGTGTGTGTGTGTGTGTGTGTGTGTGTGTGTGTGTG
>NW_015555763.1:2581538-2581987 GCF_001515605.1 Sinocyclocheilus anshuiensis
GATTGGAAAATGGTGCCTATCAGGGCGATTGACTCACTTTTTCAGAAAGAGTTTTGACTCTGGAGCCTTACGGACCAGCCTTTCCACGCAGATTTACACTCTTCCCCTCCTTTCCACTTAGTGTCTTATCCACAGCCATGTGTCCATTATGTTTTTTTAAGAGATCATTTCATGTTATTACATTTTAAAATACAAAACAGATAAGAAAATGTCACTTAATATGAAGATAATGATACTTCTATTATTATTGATGATGATAAGAGAAAGAATAATTATGGTAACAATGACACTTGCTGTCATTATACATTTTAGTTAATCATGAAGGAGCTGTTTATTATTTTATGTTTGCGGGCATTGTCTCTTTGGTAAGCAGATCAAATAAACTTGATCAGCCAAACTGGGTTTCTGTCTGTTGTGTGGGTGGGTGGGTTGGGTGTGTGTTGGCAATT
>NW_015555763.1:2582098-2590030 GCF_001515605.1 Sinocyclocheilus anshuiensis
GGGTGTGTGTTGGCAATTTTTTGAAAACAAATGAGAAATTGTGTGTGGGGTGGGGGTAGTGATCAATCTGGGAGGTCCCCTAATGTTTAACTGAAACTATAATATAAATTTTAATTACTTATTATTTCAATTATTGCACGGACACAACGTGACATTATTACCCATAGGAATAATTTATTGCTTATGGTTGCTCTTCCTAAGCTCAGGTCAAGAACATGTATTTCTCATTTTAGTATCAACAGTGTCTCGGATGTTTCTCCTAAAATTCCTTAGGAGAAATAAAAGTAGACACAACTGAGACATGAGAAATATCTGAGAGAAAGGAGTCCAAAATGAGAATGGACTGTGAGAAACATAGGAGATCTCTTTATTGTCTTGCTGTAATCTCTTTCAAGACCCCATTATAATAATGTTTTACAGGTTGCTCTTTTTTTTTTCTTGATTACATTGGGTTTTTTCACCTTTAATGGTCAGGACAGTAGGAGTAGAGACAGGAAACTATTGGACAGGTGAGAAGGGAACAGGAGCAGGAAAGTACCTTTAGCTGGGACTCAAACTCATGCTGTCTGAGGTGCAGTTGTGCCTTCGCATGGATGTGCTGTCCACAAGGCTATGGCTCTGACTAGGGTTGGGTATCGATTGGGTTTTTCACGATACCGGTGCCAAATCGATACTTTTAAAACGGTACCGGTGCCTAAATGGTGCCTGAACCGATACTTTAAAAAAGGAGGCACAAAAAAAACGATGGATAACATTAATGAACATTAAAAATATTTAAAATAAATATACATAGCATGCACATGCTCCTCGGATGCTCTCATTTCCCGAGTTGTGCTTCCATGTGAGAGATCCAGTGTCTCTATCTAAGGAGAAAAATCTGAGCACAGTGTGTGATGTTGTTGAGATATTTTCTAAAGCTTTGAATGAGACAAATGTGAGAGTTAGATTTTTTGTCTCCGGAGACAAGTTTGAGAAGCAGGAGACTCAACCAAAAATCTCCATTCGATCTCTAGGAGAAAAATCAGAGCACAGTGTGTGATGATGATGAGGTCTCTTCTAAAACTTTAAATGAGACAAATATGAGACTACCAGAGTCTTTACTTTAGGAGAAAAATCTGAGCACAGTGTGTGATGTTCTTGAGATCTTTTCTAAAGCTTTGAACAAGACAAATGTGAGAAATCCAGTGTCTCTAGCTAAGGAGAAAAATCTGAGCACAGTGTGTGATGTTGTTGAGATCTCTTTTAAAGCTTTAAAGGAGACCATTGTGAGATTGTTAGATTTTTTTGTCTCAGGAAACAAGTTTGAGAAGCAGGAGACTCAAGCAAAAACCTCCATTCGATCTTAAAGTAAACTCATTTCTGTCTAGGAGAAATATTTGAGATGTTAAAGAGATCTCACTTTTGATTTTTCTTTTCTATGGGTAGTTGTTTTAAGTAATTCCTCTGAAATCCGTAAATGCGAGTGATACTGGAGTATATCCTGATTTTCACCTCAAATTATATATTTTTTATATTTAGCCTATATTCACACAATAGCAGAATACGTTGTCAGCTCTAAATTCTGCTGTGTTCACACACAGTTTGCTTATACTGTAAACTAGAGTCACGCCCGTATTTTACAACCGAACTGACTTCCTGAAATTTTCAGAACTCACAATCACGTTGTTGATAAATCTGTGACTTGTGAGCGGAACCACATTGAAGCGGAAGTTGTCTATGTGTCGTTCAATGCCACTAATATTTGCATAAAATGTGTAAAATGGAAAATATTTAGTTTCTATTAAGTACACTGTTTCTTTTTATTGTTCTTTATTTGTTAGTATAACAAAATTTCTACTCATGTTATAGCCAGAATAAAATGGTAATATTGTCAAATTAGGTTTAGTACATTCTCACTGATTATGTGTTTGTTTATTTAGCTATATATTCTATTCTCAGAACTTTGGATTCCATTTAATCCAGTCTGAAACCCCCCTGGCCTTGAAGTGCATTGAATGATATATTAGTGTAGGGTAGGGTTAAGTCATAGATAATGTTAGCATATAAATACAGTAAAAGTCAATGGAAAATCTCAACCATGTTAACAAAACAAAACGTGTGTTAACATGTGCCTGCTTATGCAATTTTAGTACAATGGAGAGGTGAGATTTTCAGTCCTGTCAACAATTAATTACAAATCAGATGTATGTGTGTGTGTGTGAGTGTGTGTGCGTCACAGCCCAAATATCAGCTCTGAAACTGAGTTCAGTTCCCAGCGGTGGCCTAAACAGACAGTACATTTCTCTGAAGTGTTCCTGAACACACAGGTCACACGCTGCTCTCATTAATTAAACCACAGCACAATCTGAACAGGTATTCGAACGAAATTGCTATTCACAATTATTTATTAAATTGACCAATGAACTGCATATGCTTAAGAAAATATAACAAATAAAAAAATAATCTCCCTCTCCCAGCAGGATGTTATGTTGTTCTTGGAGGCTCTCAGAAGAATCCTGCTATCAGAAGACTGGATCTGTTGTCTGGTGCCTCTTGGGTTCCTCAGTGTTATGGCCTGATTCCAGCGCAGATAAAATTGGGACTTACTGTAAACACTGATGACATGTCTTAGACATGAATAATTTACCAAAAGGTAAGTCTGTCAGTGTTTTCCTGCCGTTATGTTTGTGTATGTATGTATTTTTCTTCTGTGGAAGCCAAACGATGATATTTAGCAAAATGTTTCCATAAAATGAATAGGGGCTGTCAAACTTCAAAAATGACAAAAAATTCCTAAAAGTGGCTCATATTACTATAGAAACCATGTGATAACTTTGAGGAACAGACAGAGATTGAATTCCATAAAGGCCCATTCACACCAAGAACAATAATTATAAAGATAACTATAACATTAACTAGGCCTATATTTGCATCCACCAATGCATGATAACGTTCTGTTTATAATAAGCGTGAGCTGCAGCTGTAGTTATGTTATCTGCTGCTTTAAATGCCCAAGCTCTTAAAGCAGGATGGATTCTGATTGGCTAACAATGTTTTTGTCATTCATCAGCTGGAGAAAAATCGCTCTGAAAGTGATTCCAGTGATATCGTTACTCTGTGGCATTATTGTTATAGTTGTGGTATGTAGCAACAGATCTTTTCTTCCATATTGTAACGTACATCAGAGTGAAACGGATTATTTAAAAAAAAAAAGAAACGTTTAGGGTGGGAACTTGGTTCTGAGGCAGATCTGAATGTGAGCTTGCGGTTGATTGGAAGAAAGGGACTGTTTTATGCAAAAGAAATGATTGGTGAAGTCTGGTATATACATTGCCAAAGAGAAGTTGTTTCATTAGAAGATCCAGTTATGATATTTTGGTTAAAAATGAAAAGAATGCATGCATGAATCGTTCACAGTAAAATCAATAACAAACATTTACTAAACTTATAGTTACATTTAATGCTAACTATAAGAGTTAACTATGCCAATTATCTACTTTTGTGTGTTACGGAAGAAAGAACAGCAGGTTTGGAATGACATAAGGGCGAATAAATGGGCAATGTTTCATTTTTGGGTGAACTATCCCTTTAACTGAACTGGATATTTACAAAACAGCAGCTGTAATTCTTAAGGAGGCAGGAGATGAAGTGCTCCAATGAAGGGCAACAGTTTGTAGAAGCAGGAGTTGAAGAATTGCCTCTAGAATAGGTTTTCTAGAATGATTAGCGTCCTGTATGCCTGCAGCCTCAATTAACAGCAAAAGACCCCCACATCACCCTCTATCTCGATCTCGTTAGCATTAGTTTGCATGTTGGCTGCAACAGCGTGTCTCTGGTCCTCTAGCGTCGGGGCTCTTAACGCTGTTAGCAGCTGGGATGATCTGATAGCTCGGGTGATTAAGAGGTTGCGTCTCTGCTGCGACACGCCGAGAAATTGCAGCACGGCTCTTATCTCTTCCCACGTTAAACGTCTTTACTTTTACAGCCGCTTCTTGTCTCTCCCTCTCCATCTGTCTTTTTCTGCTCTAGATGCAAGACTATAGAATAGAGATTTAAAAGGGTGTGGGTACAGTATAATTCCTTCCTAAATCAATCACGACTCAGTTACTGAATGTCAGTGTGTGCATAAGGTAAGCCTTTATAGGCCTGAAGGCTTAAGACTAAAAAATGGGCTTGACTTTTATCATAGTAATTTGTCAGTTGTTTTTTTTTTCATGTAGACATTTTCTGTTGGAAGCTTTGGCTTCCACAATGTCAACCCGGGGCCATTTACTTTTATTTAGTTCGTTTTATTCATTTATTTTTTGTACCAACAACCAATATTTTTCAGCTTGTTTTGTGCTGAAAAATAGTAGCAAACTCCTCATCCATATTGTCTGTTGACTTATGATTTTGCTAAATGTGTAAGTTTGTCTGGTAACTGAATTTCGGGATCATAACCACAATCAAGACGCAAGAAATGTACATTTTAAACATTTGTTGGGCGACGACCTTCTGTCTTGTAGTGTGGTCTTCACCTAATCAGATTAAAGAAATATCCGGGGTTAAATACAAGGTAAGCTCTGTCATCTCATCTGTAACATGCTGTCAGTTACCTCAGAAATGAATTTTGATTCATCGCTTATTATTGCACTCTTGCAAGCTTTCAGGATGGATTTTGTTAAATATATATTGTAAAAAAAAGTGGCAACCTGTAATTATTACCTTAAAGAGCCTGATTTAACCCATATAAATTAGTGTAGTTGATATACATTAATATATTTAGGTTGATTCAGTGATATTAAATAGTATTTTTGACTTGATTAAAACAGTTAATTTAAATGTTACCATTTTTTATTTTATGTAATTTATTTGTTTGTTTTTTTCAGTGTAGATAGATAGTGAAGATAGTTTGATAAATTGAACATCTGAGACTGGCACAATGTGTAATCTATACTTCATAAAGCAAAAAAACAAAAACAAAGCTGAAGTCTGTTAGTTTTAATAAAAATCGACCCCTGGAACATAGAAGTGCTCAAAGTTGGAGAAACACCCTACTACATTTGCGATAATTGCCATGTTTTGTGTAATTACAATTCAGTCTTCAAAACAATACAGCAGTGCCTATTCGTTTCACAGGCCCTCAAATGAAAGGTTTCCATGCTTTTTTCAGACACAAACCCTTTCTAAACCAGTCCTAAACTGACCTTCATTATTGTAACGAGCGTCAAGCGTGTAATGGCGGCCGAACTACAGCACGCTCACAAAATGGCGGCGACAGCGGAGTCTGATCTCAAAATGGCGGACACAACAGCGCCCCGCTATGTCACAGTGCGGCTGACACTGCAGCTTCTCCAGAGGTGGTGGCGTATGCTGCAGAACCTCCCGAGGCGGAGGCGCTCGCTTCAGCTCCTTGTGCGGTGGTGGCGCCCAGCAACGCACTTTCAGCCTGTCATGTCGCAGTTGAAGGAACCATTGCTGAACTTTGTACCTGTCCTGTTAAGGAGAACACTGATGAACTCTCCGTTTCCTGATGGTACGGCTGTAGAACCTCCAGAGGTGGTGGCATCCGCTGCAGAACCTCCAGAGGTGTCAGTGGTATCAACTTAGGAACTCTCGTCCTGTCCTGTTCCGGCCAAGGAGGACCATGCCTGTAACAACCACAGAGACAGTACATGGACTTCATTTTTGCCCCTCGATTCAGCCAAGGGGTTTCCCTGGGAGCTCTCAGCCCAGTCTGTTACAACCGAGGCCTTAAATGCACCTTTTCCCTGCTCTGTTAGCCCTGTTATGGCCATAGGGGCCGTTAACGAACCTTTTGTCTGCCCTGCTAGCCCTGTAATGAGCCCAGAGACCATTAATAAACTGTCTGTCTGTCTAAATCTTGCTAATGAATCTGTTCCTGAATCATCTGCCAGTCCCGTTTCCCTCCATGAGTCTGATGTTGAACCATCTGTCTGTGCAGATTCTATTAATGTCTGTTTAGTTTCAGTCACTGAAGTGTCTCCCAGTCCAGTTTCTGTTAATCCATCCAATTTTGAACTGTCTATCTGTCTGGATTCTGCTGTTGTCTGCAGTTTTGATCTGTCGTTCTTGCCCGTTTCTATCAATAAGTCTAATTTTGAACAATCTGTCTGTCTGGTTGCAACTAATGAGTCTGATTCTGAGCCATCTGTCTGTTCAGTTTCAAACAATGAGCTTGAGTTTGAACATTCTGTCCATCCAATTCCAGCCAATGCAGTTGATTATGAACTGTCTGTCTATCCAGTTTCAGCCACCGAGCTTGTTTATGAACTGTCTGCCTGTTCAGTTGTCTCCAGGGAAACTATGAATGAACTTTTTGCCTTCCCTGCCTCAGTCTTTGATGCCATAGATGCACTGTCTGTCTTTTGTGTCTCAGTTTTCCCTAGGCCCCAGTCTCTGCCCCGGCTCCATCTGTTCCGCCCTGGTGGTCTTCTGCTCTGCCATGGTTTTCTGTTCTACTCTGGTGGTCTTTTTCCCTAGGCCCCAGTCTCTGCCATGGGTCCCGGCTCCATCTGTTCCACCCTGGTGGTCTTCTGCTACGTCTGCTCTGCCCTGGTGATCTTCTGCTCCGCCATGGAGGTTTTCTGTTCTACTCTGGTGGCCTTCTGCTCCACCGTGGAGGTCTTCTGCTCCGACCTGGTGGTCTTCTGCTTCGTCTGCTCCTCCGTGGTGGTCTCCTGCTCCATCTGCTCCGGCCTGGTGGTCTTCTGTCCTGCTCTGGTGGTCTTCTGCTCCGACCTGGTGGTCTTCTGCTCCGCCGTGGGGACCTTCGGACCCGTCTGCTCTGCTGTGGTGGTCCTCAACTCCATCTGCTTCGCCGGCTCCATCCTGGTTCTCTGCTCCGCCCTGGTTTCCTGCTTCGCTGGTCCTGCCTTGGTGCCCTGCTCTGCCGGCTCTGCCTACGTCCCCGGTCTCTCCACTTCCATGTGGACCTGGCCCTCCGTGGGGCTTGATAAGAGGGGTAATCCAATAACATGAGCAATAGTCCAGGCGAGGTGCAAACACAGTTCGAAACAACAAGGCAAAGGGTTAATCCAAGATACACAGGCAGAAGTTCAGAACACGAGAAAACAGGCAAGGCAAGACTTTGACTAGACTATAGAAACTAGAACTAGAAACTTAAACAAGGACAGGGAACTGGCTCCGTAAAATAGCTACGCTAAACAGCATAAACGCTTAAACAATTCTTGTCCGTTTGAACAGGCTCTGAGTGGATGTTATATAGTGTGTGTGATTGGTTTCAGGTGAACGTGTGATTAGTGAAATGGCTGCTGGGAAATGTAGTCCGGGGTGACATGTGAAAGTCTGTGTAGTGAGAGAGTCATAAAAATGGAAGAGCGACCTCTGGTGGTAATTGGACGGAAGTCCATGAACCGGATTCGTGACAATTATACATATGAAGCAGTTTAGAGATTCTCTGCCGTTTCTCGAAATGATGTCAGTGACCCCAGCAGCTTTTAAATGGTGAAACTTCCCCTTACGCTTTCAGCCAACTGGCGGCGAGTCGTATGGATGCTTTGAAATGACAAATTACTTTGTCAGCATTGTAAATGAGAAATCACTGAACCACATCAGACAGCAGATGGGATCTGTTACTTTAAAAGCTGTTTGGAGGATTCTGCATTGAAAAGAAGTAATTGTCTGTCATTTGTGCTGTCATTAAATGGACTGTGTACGCTTGTGTGTGCGCGACAGCATGTGCTGAGACATAGATCTGTTTTCTTTTCATTCATTCAAGTGTTCAACCAATATTCCATTTTTATAAGGTATTTTGCCACCCCAGCAATGCTGCTGTAGTTCTCTGAGCATGAGACACTTTAATTCAGGGGATTTCAAGTGGGCACTATTGGGGGTCCGTAGAAAAATTCATAGAAAAAAAAGTGTAAAAGAAAAAAGGGGAAAAAAATGAACATTTTACTTTATTACTGTTCTATTACTTTATATATATAT
>NW_015555763.1:2590208-2604678 GCF_001515605.1 Sinocyclocheilus anshuiensis
TATATATATATATATGTGTGTGTGTGTGTGTGTGTGTGTGTGTGTGTGTGTGTAAGATGTAATTGTATTTGAAATTTATCTCCATTTTTTTAAGTAACTTTCTTTAATATGTCAGCTTTATAAAAAAAAAATTCTGATAATATTTGAATCATTTCTCTTAAAATTAGTGTAGTGACTATATGAAAGCCAGTTGGCTCTTTACTCACTACTTCAAAATTAATTGTTTACAATTTGATTAATTGTTTTATTTTAGATTGTTTAATTTTTTTTTTTTTTAACATTAAGCAATTTAATTTGATTTAATAATAAATGATGTGTCAAATATATTTGAGGCACATTTTCAGCTTTTAGTGAAAACCAGAGAATTGTATTATTATCCCTGCTCTCCCCTAGTTAAAAAAATATATATATAAAAGACTGAGCACTGGCCATGACCTTGTCCAGCAGTCGGTGACTGAGAGAAGAGGAGAGTGTGAAAGAGTTGCTACTCTCTCTGGGACTGCAGGTCATCTGCTGTAATTAAGGTATCACTCTCTGACACTTGAATAAATATGTGTTGAAAGCAGAGAAAGAAACAGTGTATGGAGGAACTGTGCTGCTTTTGACAGCGGAGAAAGAATGAGTTGGATAAAGAGGTAAACAAAGCTGGAAAGGATGATGGGTGAAAGAAAAGACCTCTGGAGGAGATGTGAGACATTCTTTATTGGATACTGAGGGGATTATTCCACACTCCTCAATACATAAATGCTACTGGAACAGGCATTCAGGACTTATTTTTTGTCAGCAATGGTCTGTGTTTACTAGTTCAAGTGAATTAGTAAACACAAGTGAATTAGCACAAAACAATGGCTGATTTGACTGGTGGTGTGTTGTAGTGGTTAATGATCTAGGCTGGTTTTTGAAAGGATGTCAGTTAAATCCATGCAAGGGTTTATCCTTGAGGTTTCACCCTTGTGCCCCTGAGCAAAGTACTTAACCTCATGTTACACCAGTAGACCTGACCCACTAATAGGCTATATCTACTGTTAGTGGCTTTAGACAAAAGTGTCTGCTACATTATTATTCGATACTTTTCATATTTTGTCCCTGTTATTTAAAAAATAATTATCAAGCAAGCAAATAAATGATTAAACATTAGAATTAAAGATGAGATTATAGAACAAGTATCAGAAGAAAAATATCTTGGTATGATTTTAGATTCTCAGTTAAATTTTAAAAGTCATGTTAAAAAGTTGCGTAAAACGATTAAAGCAAATCTTACCAGCTTTAGAATAATAAGAAATTGTTTAACATATGATCATGCTTTTTTGTTTTTAAATTCGATGATATTATCACACATGGCATATGGATTAGCTATTTGGTCTCAGACAAATCAATCTTTGAAAATTTTAGATAGAAAGCAAATAAGATACCATCATTGTCAGATCCTAAGCAAATACAAGATTTTGAGCTTTGCTCACTTTGTCTTTTTTCATTATGTAAAGTTTGTGTTTAAATGGTCTTGCTCCTATGCCCTTATGTACATTTTTCGAGAGATTGCAGGGAAGCAGTAGATCCACTAGAGCGACTTCTAGTGGAAAAGTTATACATTGTAAAACATCATTTGCTCAGACTGTTCTCTCAGTGAAAGGTGTAAAATTTTGGAATTCACTGCCTGACTATTTAAAATCTACTGTAAATTATAATTATTTTAAGAAAGCCACGAAATCTTGGTTGATACATCAACAAACCTGTAGTCATGTTTAGTGTATTTATATTATAAATTTGTGCATTACTTGTTTATTGTAATTGTAATTTATAAAAGCCCTCCTAGGGACAAGTGTTGCAAATTAGCTTCGGCTACAAGCACTATGGTACATGCATGGGATGATTGTTTTTTACATTTTCATCTATGTTTATTGTATCTGTCCCTAACAAATAAAACATAAAATAAAATAAATAAATACAATAAACAGGTATTTTTAAACACATTAAAAGGTGTTTGTTTTCTTTTGGCCTGTCCCAACTTTGAGGTCTTCACCGTCTTGCCCTGCATTCACCAGACTGTTATCAGAGTTCAATAAAAAAATCCAGAAATGATAGAAAATTGTTTAATTTATGTGAAGTAAATTGATATTGGTTAAAATATATTTAGGCCCATTTTTGGTAACAGGGTTGCAAAAAAAGCAAGCCTCATATAAAGTTATTTGTGTGTATATATTTTATTGCATACATATCTGTGTATATGCAATAAATACATTTCTTTATCTGTTTATTTTCAATATTATATTTATATATGTATGTTTTTTTTTCCTGTTACCAAAATTAATACTTGGCACTTATTAGTTTGTGTCCCTGTTACTTTTTAAAGCCTCTGAAGCACAAAAACCCATGTTTTTTTATTTTTTATGAGAACTAATAGATATATTAGATAAACTAGCATCACATCTAACATAAAATAATATATAAACACATGAAAATATATGAAAATACTAATTTTATAAATAAAAACACATTATAATGGAGCATCAGGCAAAAGGTTGTACAGAAAGTACTAAAATTTGCGGGAAATTAAATGTGTTTGGACTTTAATGATGATCAGAATTTCTGTATGTCCATTAATAAGTACTGATGATGACAGAAAACAAAGGGGAATATATAGTTTTGCTTGAGAAGATTTTGCCTTAAACTCTTTAAAAGATTTGATTGTGCAAACACGGCAGTGTTCAGGTTCTCCAGAGATTTGTTTCCTGGTGGACTGATTAAAAATTTGCACCCTGACTCTTGGAGACTTGGAGTCTTTCAATCTGATAGGAGCTTGTGGTTTGTGGAAAAGTTTTCCAATCTTTTGTGAAATATGCACGAGATGACCAGAGGACAGACTGTGGTTTGTGGCTGAAATCTGGCATGTTGCACCATGACACTGCTTTTTCTTCTTCCCTATATTGTCGCCTCTCCCGTCTCCTCTCAAGAAACTTTCTGTATTGTCTGCTTTGCCTAATTTTAGTCCAGTTTGTTTTCTCTTTTTACCTCTCCCCTAGGTTATATTCATTTTGTATAATAATTATCTGCCACATCTGAAGTCATTCACACCTGTGTGTGTGTGTGTGTGTGTGTGTGTGTGTGTGTGTGTGTGTTGATGCTTGTGAGCTCATGCACAAGTTCAGTGTGTGTGTGTGTGTGTGTGTGGAGACTCTTTTGGCACAAGGCCAGAGTTTAGCTAAGCTGAAGGAGTCTTTCTGTCTGAATAATTTAGAGGAACAGAGAGGTTCGCTCCGAAAGGTTCTGAAGACTGACACGAGTTTTGAGGATGTGCTCATTGTGTATGTGGATTTGTGCGAGCTTCCTGTGTGTGTAGCAGTGTTGAGGGTTAACTAACTAAAAGTAGAGACACTAATAACATAACTACATACCTCAATAGTGTGACAGCAGTTCAGCTCAAAATACTGTCGCTTTTACAATAACAACTAACAAGTGGCTTTTTCAGTGACAAAAACACCCTGAAGTCATTAATTTTTAATTAAAGCTGAAACAATAGCGACCGTTGCTGACTAGATGTGTGCATGTCTAGCAATATGTCTTACAGTATATGTGCTATGCAATTTATATACAACCCATTGTCCTACTAAAATGGTAATATTGTGAAATATTATTATTATTACAATTTAAAATAACCAACTATTACTCCAGTCTTCAATGTCACAAGATCCTTTAGAAATCATTCTAATATGCTGATTTGATGCTCAAGAACCATAATAGTGCTCAACAACCATAAAAGCAAAATAGTGTAATTTTTCATTATTCTTTGATGAATAGAAAGTGCAAAAGAACAGTATTTATTTGAAATAGAAGTCTTTTGTAACATTATAAATATATTTACTGTAAATATCTTTACTGTTTTGATCAGTTTAATTTGCTGAATACACATCTTACAGACCCCAAAATTTTGAACAGCATATATAACAGCTATATTAATTATGAATAAATAATTTTGTTTAAATGTATCTGTTCAAGTTTGATGCTGTCACCCAAACTGAAATATTTTCATTAAAAAACCTTTACTACGGCTCTTCCTATATATATATATATATAGAAGACGTTCAAAACATTCCTCCCTTGCAGATTGTTCAACGCCATACTCGCCTGTTTTTATGATGGGAGATGCCCTTGAAGACCTTGAGATGACGTTTTATTTCTGCTATCATGTGTGGAAGGACAGGCTTCTTGTTCTTCTCCCTTCTTCTCCTGCTGATCAGAGACGAGAGGGCTTCATTCTGATGAATATTTGATGAGACTTGTGTTCTGACAATCTGACGCTGAAACTCACTCTTTGGGCTCAACTCATAAAGATGTTCTTTGGGTCAGTGCCGAGATCTTCCCGGCCAAACATGGAGTCGTAATAGCTCCTGACTGACAGGATGGAGCGCTGCTGTTGCAGAGCTGTCAGTGGCTGTGGTTCTGTGTAACGGGGGTTTTGAAATAGTGATAAAGGTGTAAGGATCCACCTGCCAAACCCAAAAAGCGGAATCCAGTGGCCTGGTCGAAGGTTTAATGCGTATTCGGTCTTTTACTTGCGCTTCTGAATTTATCAGGAGTCTGTTTTGTGTGAGTTCCTGAGTATTGGTTTCATGAAGAGTTCATTTCATAAGGAAATGAATTCAATCCTTTCAAAGGAGCAGTGATCTGCCCTTGTGGTGAAGGCTATGATGAGATGCTGACTCTGCAGCGCAGAGACCTCACGTGATCCACCGGGGGACCCTTTTACAGCATGAGGGAAGACTCCGCAGACCTCCTGTGGTTTCTGTGTGTTTTATTGATCTTTTAAAACAGAATAGTTTGTACTTGGAGAGATACTGTACGTTCCAGAACTCTCCAGTCCAAAAAGACCATTTAAAAAACAGCATTGTACTTACAGGATATGATTCCCACCACAAAGAAAGCATTTTTATATTTGCTTTACAATTTTCTTTACAATTTTTGGCTTTACAATAAGGTTTCTTTTGTTAGTATTAGTTAACTGCAGTTTTAGTTTACATGAACTAGCAATGAAAAAACTTCATTTATTAATTGAATTTATTTATTATTAAATTAATTTATTATTAAGTCAAGTCAAATTTATTTGTAACACTGCATTTATTAAATCAAGTCAAATTTCATAAGACTTTACAATAAGGTCCCATTAGTTAGTCAATGCATTAACTAACATTCACTAACATTGAGCAAAATATTTGTTATAGTATTCATTAATCTTTAACGTTAATATTCCATTGAATAATTTTGATACAACTTTAGATTTTCATAATGTATTTGTAAATGTTGAAATTAACATTAATACTTATAAAATAGTATTATTCATTGTTATTTCGCATTAATGTAGTTAATGTTAAGAAATGAGGTGTTATTTGTAAAGTGTTGCCAATTTGCGATACACATTGTTTCAGCAGCTTCACAGCAAATCACAATGTTAAAGTTTATAATATCATAATATCGTCATGCCTTATAATAATATAGTTTACATTTTGTGATGATACTCAAGAATTTGAGATATGCTATGTAGCAGTGGTTCTTAACCAGGGGGACGGGACTCATAGGGGGCCTCAAGATAACCTAAAATGGTTTTAAAAAAAAGGGAATTAAAATGAACTAATGAGGAAATTTCTTATTTTAATTCACTTTTCTTGAAAGTCCTAATATATGAGGGATTCTGAGTTTTCTCAACCTTAAAAAGTCATATAAATTGATTTATAAATCTTATAAGATCCATGGGAAGATTTATACAAGATTATATGTCTGTCTGTTCATATTATTTAATGGAGCTGAGATAACATAAACTTTATTTTTCATAATTAACAGTTGTATTTTTATTAACTAATGCTAACAAAGTTGAATAAATAGTGTCATAAATGTATCTCTTATTGTATTGTTAGTTAATGCTAATAAATGCATTAACTAACATTAACTCATAGGATCTTATTGTAGAGTGTTACCTTTTTTTTTCGCTATTATTATTGTTGTTGTTGTATTTACAAAAGAACATTTGGAAATGATACAGCTATAATGTGACTCATCAATCTTAAACACACTTTTGCTGGGAAGCAATGGCATATGATGCAAAGCACATGTAAAAACTGTGTTTATGCAAAACGGCAAAAGCAGCCAGATGAGTGAAGGCTTGGAGAGAGGGTAAAAAATGGTCATGTCAAAACTGAATTACAATTTTATTGTACAGATAACCTTGGCTAACATTAGAATATCATGGGGGGGGTCAAAACTAATTTGACCCTTTTAAACTACTCTAAACTAGTCTCAGTACACAGTGGCAGACTGTATGCTGTGTAATGTGCCGCGGTGCCTTCCAGTTAAACTGTGATGTTAGACAAAGATGTTCAACAAGCACAAAAGCTTAATTTCGCATGATAAAATCATTCGATTTGAGCCCGTTCATTTCTGCTGGGGCAAACGGACAGAGAAAATAGGGTTATAACTCTAATTAACAGAGCTATACACTCCTTTTCCAGATTACAGAATTTCATTTGATTAGAATGGATTTAGTTGAGTACATCCGCTCCAACAGAACATAAATAGGGTCACAGATGACCCGTTTTTATACACAGATAGTTCTGTAGGACTCTTTCTACATGTCTTTGTGAAATGTTCTTCAGATAATGTGCAGTGCGGAACTTTGCCTGTTTCAGTGTTCAGTTTGGAATGATCGTTTGCAGGCCTAAGGTTGACAGACTGATAGTGAATATTCTGCTTAAGATGATTTATTATTTCAGTGATGTGGTGCAGTGGCTACAGCTTAAAGCTAGTAATCAGAAGGTCGCTGGTTCAAGATTTGTAAAGAGCAAGATATGAGCTGTGTCCATGAGCAAGGCACTTCAACTCCAGATTGATCCAACTGGCTTTTCGCTTTAGATAAAAAAAATAGTCAGTGATAAAGAAAATGAAAAATCGACTATTTTTTTAGAAAAAGTTAAATTTAATGATATCATGTTGAGTGATTATTAATAAAAAAGTATGTTCCTTACACCTTGGATTAATGTGAGTGTACACATCATTATTTGCAAAGTAATACTTTTTTTTCACACTACATGACATTTCACAACATGAACTCATGAACTAAACTTGCCTTGTCAAAAAAGGAGAAATTATCTGATATTTAATATCGTTCAGGGGTCATCTCTATGACATAATTTCCTGTTTTATTTATTTATTTATTTTTTGAATGCTGGTTCACAAATTAGTAACATGTCAATTCAATTCACAAATTAATAACATGTTCATCCTAGAAGAGGTGTTTTCTACATAACAATTGCATTTTTAATGTATTTTTAAAAATATTGGCAAAAAAAAAAAATGTGTCATTCATTGACCTATCTACTAAATGACCATTTGCTTATTATTTTTAAAATGCGTTGTTATAGTATCTCTTTGTCTTTGTGGTTTGTGTTGTTGCCTGGGCTGGATGTGGTTTGTCCAGTGTTGATGAAGCAGCTTAAATGGACTTGTTTACTCAGCTGACACAAACACCACGATCCATCACATTCCCAACCGACAGAGAGAAAGGACAAACAAAGTGTCTCTCGCCTCCGTGGGGGGAACTTCTTTGCCAAGTTGAGACAGAATCCAGTCACCAAACCAATGCTGACACTCAGCATGCAGGAGCTCTCACTTTGATGAATAATTCCTCTGAGTTGACATATGTATGAGGACACACACACACACACACACACACTCAATTTCAGCAGCTGTTCCAAGCGTCTCATTCCCGATGTAGTGAACTGAGGTAGTGCTGCTGAACATATGGACAGAGAGACACTGTGAGGAGATGATGAAGCTGTTTTTCTCCCTCTGTTACCATTACACCACACACAAACACATGCACAGACGGAGTGTTTCAGCCAGCTCAATCTCCAATTGGAATACTAGTGTCGCCAGACGTCCCGTTTTTGGTGGCCTGTCCTAATTTTGTAGTGTGCTTTCACAGCATCTTGCCAGTTTAAATAATACCTTATGTGCTAAAAACAGAAACATTGTGTTTTTTAATATAAAAAAAGCATTTTATTATTGTCGTCTATACAGTGTGTAATTGCAATTAAATTTTTATTTTCAGTTTTAATAGAAAAGAATAAGAAGCACATTGACCAGAAAAGTTACAAATGAAAATTACAAAAATTATTATCAGGTTTATTGACTTTTGAACTAAATCCAGACAGGGTATTCAGGACCCAGACATGAAGCAGAAGTATTCCAGCAAGCCATGTAATAAATATGGTTTTGATGCATTTTAATCCAGTTTTGAATTATATGTCTAATGAAATACATGAGTCAAGAAGGAGATATTATAAATCAAGACTGGCATTGCTTAGGGTTCCTTCGTCATACTGGAAATGGACATTTGAGTGAGATTAAGTGAACTGCTTTATGGAGGACCGTATTTAATGCAATGTGTACTGTTTTATACTGTACCTTTTGACTAAGTCACCTGGGTATTCAAAGCATATAGAACATTTGCATATTTAATGTATGTATCTATCCTCAACTTGCATTAAAACAATATAGACACACATCCTCTTCAGGCAGATTTGTAACATTTCCTCTTGATTGGAACATATTTATTATTACGCTGATGGTGGAAATAGGAATTTTCACATCCAAACTATATTCTTAGTTTTTTTCCTATTGTGAAAGATGATTAAGGGAATTTGGCCTCTGGGTTACCTCATATTTATATGTGAAACAGGAAGCCATGGCTTCTCCCCCACACACTTTCATTTGTTTTATTTGTTGAAAGGTTAGATTTTTGTGATTTGTGTTTATATATACCAAAGGTGTCAATAATTCTGGCCATGACTCTCTATATGTAATGACTAAATGTAAATATATATATATATATATATATATATATATGTATGTATGTATATGTGATATGTGTTCATATATCGAATGCTGCAAAAGTTTTGTATCATTCCGATGAGTTAATAAGGTTGGTCCAGTTGTAAGGTTGAAGTGTCTGGGAATATGTTTGGCTAATATGTTGGAACCATAATAAAATTTCAACTTTTTTTTTATTTATATAAAAAATACATATATTATTTCAAAAAAGTGAAATTAAAATGGCACTACTACAGGCAGGATTGATAGAGTAAGAGCATCAAATCAGAGCTAGTTTATGCTAAATACAACTATAAAAACACCCAAGTTTATCCAGCATAATTGAAATTATTAATGTCTATATATTTAAACATCCCTCCATTACAGCACATAGAGTAACCGTTGTGCATCCTGTGAACTAAAGAGCTTCTGAACAACCATCTTTATCAATTGATTATGTAAATTTTCAACTAAAAAAGTAATTTGACCCAGTGGCTTTTTAAAAAAAAAAAGTGCATTCTACCCAAAATCTAACACTCCTTCAGGGCACAGGTAGCCTATCAGGTGGATTGGACGTAAATTCTCTTCAGTATTAAATTGGCAGCTCCTCTCTGATTCATCCTTCGTCTCTGTATATCTTGATTAACAAGGCCACCATAATGATGCTCACGTTGGCATTTATTGGGAACAGATGAGGAGTGATACTCTAAATTGAATCTTTTAAAAATTCCTCAGGCCCATTTCACATAACGCTGCCTCTGTAATGTGACCGTGATGATTAATCAGACGGGGCAGAGATGAGAGGCCGTGCCGGAGAGAGTGATGGATGAGACGGCTGGGCAAGCTTTAAATGGAGTAAGTTTCCTCTCCTGTTGCATGTACCTCATTTCCACATTTAACTCCACATCAACGGTGATTAGTGAAGAGGGATTAATGTGTGACGAGAGTGAGAGAAACAGAGAGCAGGGATGAAAGAAAAGAGAAGATAAAGTGAAGGACAAGGAAAGGGACAAGAGAATTGAGGGCGAGGGAGGGAGGCAGTAAGGTGTAAGGATGATGAAATATAGAGATGCAGAGAAGTTAAAAAGAAACCAGAGAGTGCCAAATGTAACAAAACATGGGTGGAGTCCACAGACGGATATGAAAGGGCCCTTAAATGTGTGTATGGGTGGGTCTGTTTGTGGGGAAGAAAAGAAAAAGTGGGACATGAGAATGCAGAAGGGAATAATAGGTTATGGATGACAGGTGGATACACTGTTGCTTAGAGAAACAAATCAGATCCAGTCTCATTACAACTACAGATGCCAAAAGATAGAACACCTGCAACAATGCAGCGGAAAATAGCCTGGGGTATTTCAGCGTCTGAATGAATGGGTGGAGGGATGGATAAATGAGGGGAAAAGAAAGAAAGAAAATCCATATCTTCATATTGTAGGCTAATAATAGACTTTTTTTCTTATTAGTGGAGTCGAGAACAGTATAGGGTCACTCTCATACAGTGGCATTTTTCTGCAGTGTGTGTCTTCATGACGTACTGCTGATATACAGCAATTAACAGGAAGAACTTTGTCTTTTAGTGTGTAATGCAAAAGAAACTTTAAAATACAACATATTTGAATGTATTTGAAATATCTGCCAATTTGCATGTCCTCATTCATCACCAATACATTTTAATAGGTTTTATTGACAAAAAAAAAGTGTTTGGTCTTGGTGGAACAGATCTGCTACGTTTTTTGTTTATATATACTGTATATATATATATTATTCATACATTCATAAAAATGTATATACCTATATATTCAAATAGTCTTGAAAAGTATATGAATTCCAAATGTATTGTGACAGGGTTGAAATAATCTAGGAATGAGGACCAAAATGCAAACCAAAATGAGGCCTTCACAACTAAAATATACCAAAATACTAAATTAGAATCCACTTTTGAGACCAGAGACCGTGTGAATGCAAAGTTACCTTGATACTTTTTTCTGTTTAAGCAGTCTAAGTTTGGTTTGTTTAAGAATCAGGGTTGAAATAATCTTGGACCTTTGGTTAGAAACAAATTATGAATTCCATGGGAATCTGTGGAGGTTCTGTCTTTCTGGTAACTAAAAATGTTAAAATGAAAGTGATTCCTTAATTGCTTTCACATCTGGCTCACACTTTTTTGATTTTGGAATACTGTAGGCTTCAAAAAGCTCTTTAAACAAACCAAAATGAGGCCTTCACAACTAAAATAGACCACAATACTAAAATAGAATCCACTTTTGAGACCAGTGTGAATGCAGAGTTAACTGGATACTTTTTCCCATTTAAGCTGTCTGAGTTTGGTTTGTTTAAACCTACACATCCACACAAACTTACACCCAATTTTGAAGTAATGTTATATGATTGCAACAATGTCAAACAAGGGTGAATTTCACCTTGGCTGTTTGGGAGACATTATTTCCATTTGCACACGCTGTGAGGAGGTGCAGCAGAGATTCATTAGAAACTCAATATTCTTTATTTCTCCAGTTTATTCCCATCAGCAACCAAGAGTGACACCGCACGCTCGCGCACGTCCTCATCGCGCATCTCCACAGCAACTCGCAGCCAGGTTAAATCAGTTGTGAGTCTCACTGGGAGAACACACATTATCTCAAATAATTCCCCCCAACTAAAAAGCTTTTTTGTTTCGCTGTGACAGGCACAGAATGGGAGGGAAGCGCTCCATTTGCAAGTATCAAATAATGGGAGCAAAATAAAGCTTGTCTTTTTTCATTTGTCTCCTCTGATGAACTGATAAATATGGTTTGGCCTCTGGAGTATCATCTCCATTTGGATGCTTCCTGGCTCGCATATTGACATAACTTGGCCACAGAGTATCTGAGCTGGATTGGTTAACACTACTGAGCTTCCCAGGAAATGTTAACCTGAAAGGAAGTAGGAAAGAGGCTTCACTGGGCTTGCCTAGAATACTCAAACACCTGGGCTGTCAAGCTTTCTTGTTAATGTTTGATGGTATTAAAAGACCGCGCAACGTGCTGAGCAGGTGTGTTTCTACATTCCATGTACCTGAGTAGGAGAATGAAAGAGTGGGAATGTGATAAAACATGGAGCAGAGGGAAAAGAGCCAGGGGGGTGCCTTATGGGGTGTGTTTAAAAAAAAGAAATCTCTGGTTTTACTTTGAAGCATAATTGGCCACTTCACTACAGATGCAACAACGGAGGGTCCTTTTGCTGTTCTGTAAGCCTGCATGGAGATGGAGCGTTCGTGTGTGTATGTGTGTGTGTGTGTGTACCTGTTTTTCTATTCTAGTGGGGACTTAAACCTGAATACACAGAGACTCATGGGGACTCGTGTCACAGTGGGGACCTAAATTGAGGTCCCCACAGGTAAACAAGCTAATAAATCACACAGAATGAATTTTTTTGAAAATTTAAAAATGCAGAAAGTTTCCTGTAAGGGGTAGGTTTAGGTGTAGGGTTGGTGTAGGGCAATAGAATATATGGTCTGTACAGTAGAAAAACCATTACGCTTATGGAGAGTCCCCACAAGGATAGCAAACCAGACGTGTGTGTGTGTGTGTGTGTGTGTGTGTGTGTGTTAATCTACAGATTAGGGAACTTTACCAATAAATCATAGATGATATGATGTGAACACATGGTAAATCATTTACAACAATTATAAACATTTGCTTATTTGAAAATTCTCTTTTTATTTATAGGTACAGTAGAGAGATGGCAGGAAATGGTTTGAAGAACATGTGGGAACAAAATCAGGCTAAGTAGCTAAGTTCAAATGCTTGGCAGCCACTTGACCGCTGTGGCTCAGTGTTTTGGAGCTGGTAAGCAACTACTTATCGACCAATAGTAACATTGTAGCAAGTGTTTAACAACATGCTAAAACACTCAGAACACCTGAGCAATGCCCAGCAGCCATAAATGCAACTTACATATAAATGCACCTGCATATATATTCTCAAAACCCCTTAGCAACACCGTGGCAACCACACATAACACCATAATGACTGTATAGCAATACCCTAAAACTCAGAACACTGTAGTAATGCCTTGACAACTGTCAAAACCATAACAACTGCATAGCAATGTCTGAAAAACACTAAGAACACATTAGCAACACCCTGGCAACCATATAGCAACCTGTTAAACATTCAGACCACATTTAACAATGCCCTTTAAACCACATAGCAATGGACTAAAACTCAGAACACCATAGAGATGCCCTGGAAACAATCAACAAAACCCTGGCAAAAACAATGTACTAAAAACCCTTAGAATACCGTAGCAACACCCTGTCAACCACATAGCAACCTGCTAAGACATTCAGAACACCTTAACAATAGTCTGGTAACTACATAGCAATGCACTAAAACTCAGAACACCATAGAGATGACCTGAAAACAATTAACAAACCTTAGCAACAACATAGCGACTCAAAACACCTTAGCAATGCCATGGCAACTACACAGAACACCCTAGAAAGTACATAGCAATGCATTAAAACTCATCATAACCCCTTAGCAATGCCCTGGAACTTCCCATAACCCTCTAGCATCCGCATGCTAAAACACTCAGAACAGCTTAGCAATGCCCAGCAGCCACCAAGAACACCCTAGCAACCACATAGCAATACACTAAATCTCAGAACACCATAGCGATACTCTGGCAAGAACTGACGAAACCCTGGCAACAGCATAGCAACTTTTGAAAAACACTGAGAACATCTTAGCAATGACCTGTCAACACCCAGAACACCCTAGCAATGCCAAAAAAAATACTGAGAACACCTTAGCAACACCTTGCCAGCCACAGAAACACCTTAGCAACACCCTGGCAACCACATAGCAGCGTGCTAAAAGTACTTAGAACAACTTAGCGACACCCAGACAACCACCCAGAACACCTTAGCTAACGCATAGGAAAAACAACTTAGCACCACCCTGGCGACCACATATCAGCATGCTAAAATCACTGAACACCTTAGCAACACATTGTGGCAAATTACATGGCAAGCAGCACATTTTCTTCATCTACTTATCTTTCACCCACTCCCTTTGCTCATCCTTCTTATAAGTCTGAGACTCTCATAACTTCTGTGAGTGAGGGAAAGAGGGAGAGAGATTACATGTTGAGGGATAATTGGAGTCACAGAGAGATACAGTGTTCATAATTACAGTGCTTACCTCAGTACAGCAAGTTGCTCTCACACTTTCTCAGTAATACAATAATAAAGATCAGAGGGGTGTTTTCACAGGCCGAGGCTCATCATGCGTTATGAGACCTGCACTTGTAACCCAAATGTATCTCATGACCGCGTGAGAATATTGCACTTTAAATTGAGGCGCAGCTATAAATCTGGACATAAGAGCGAGCATTCAGACTAGTGAGGTTAGGTGCTTTTCACAGCTCACAGATCACAACACGGCTTTTATTCTTATGTGTCTGTTCACTTCACTACAATTGTTTTCTCACTCCTCAAGCAGTTCCTTTACCTCAAAAGCTCCTGACTAAGATGCTCCATTTCTAATTTTCGTTTAGTTTCACTTTATGTACTAAAATAACTAAAACTAAAACTGAAATAAAAATGAACAAATAAAAAACTATATGGGCA
>NW_015555763.1:2605999-2622132 GCF_001515605.1 Sinocyclocheilus anshuiensis
AGAGAAAGAGGGAGAGAGATTACATGTTGAGGGATAATTGGAGTCACAGAGAGATACAGTGTTCATAATTACAGTGCTTACCTCAGTACAGCAAGTTGCTCTCACACTTTCTCAGTAATACAATAATAAAGATCAGAGGGGTGTTTTCACAGGCCGAGGCTCATCATGCGTTATGAGACCTGCACTTGTAACCCAAATGTATCTCATGACCGCGTGAGAATATTGCACTTTAAATTGAGGCGCAGCTATAAATCTGGACATAAGAGCGAGCATTCAGACTAGTGAGGTTAGGTGCTTTTCACAGCTCACAGATCACAACACGGCTTTTATTCTTATGTGTCTGTTCACTTCACTACAATTGTTTTCTCACTCCTCAAGCAGTTCCTTTACCTCAAAAGCTCCTGACTAAGATGCTCCATTTCTAATTTTCGTTTAGTTTCACTTTATGTACTAAAATAACTAAAACTAAAACTGAAATAAAAATGAACAAATAAAAAACTATATGGGCATAGTAAAAAAAAAAAAAAAAACGAATAAACTGTCAAAAACTCAAAACAAAATTACTAACAATTTAACAAAAATTAAAATGAAAACAGGAAATATAAAAATATAAGTATATAACTCAGTGATACTGATTTTAGGGTGGACTATATCTTTATAGAAAAATGAAAATTCTGTCATCATTTATTTACCCTCCCATCCTTCTATCTGTATGCATTTCTTTCTTCTGTGGAACACAAAAAAAAATATTTTGAAGTTGGTAACCAAATGGTTTCAGTTACCATTGACTTCCGAAATATGGACAAAAAATACTAATGAAGTACATTGGACCTGAAAATGTATGGTATTTTGAATAGAAGATAAGAATATTTGTAATGAACAGGTTCAGGTCCCAACGACCTCTATAATAAGGACAATATATATATATATATATATATATATATACATACTGTTTGATTACCAACACTCTTCAAAATATCTTCTTTTGTTTTCCAGATTCACATATTTAAATGTGGATGTCACTACAGTAATTTGACATAAAACCATCAAAGATCTTAATTCATCTTAATGTACTTGAGCCATTCAAGGATGGTTGATCATCTCACTTATATTTGGCAATGCTTTTTTACCGTTATAGTCTGTAAATATACATCCTATGTTATAGGATAACGCTAGTTATGCCCCATTTGCCTTTACGACTGACATGTTTTAAATACATTTTGAAGAGCTTATTTAAAAATGAGGTCATGCAGTTTTTGTTTTATGATTGTGGCACCGTTTCCACTGTGATATGCCAAAATGGTGGCCAAAGCTGCAGAAATAAGTGAAGATGTAACTGGCTGCCATGAACAGGTATTCTGGAGTCATAACCTTCCAGGCCCAACACCTTTCATCAGCACGCTGCTGCCATCTACTGGCTAATTATATTGTTCATTTCAGTGTGGCACTCCAAAATGAGCCTGAAGGAATGTGATGGTGAGCACAGCACAATTCAGTGATGTGTGAACCTTCTGTGTAAACAGTATGTCAGTAACCAAATCTTGACTGTTAAATCTTGTAAAGAGAGAAGTTTTTATCAACTCATAATTAATATCTATCAGTTAAGCCTTCACCATAGTAGGATCTGTAATTCTGTGAATGCAATTCATAATTTATTCACAAAGCTTTTTGATCTATGGATCATATATTGTTCTTGCCCCAAAAACAAGATGTTATAAAAATTCATCTTCTCTCAGCACTTCCTTATATAACACCAGCTGTCATTTTGCACAGTTGCTCGCCTAATAGTTTTATTTTGTTCTGCTGTGACAAGAGTCACTGTCTAAACAGACCTCAACACTATGTTATAAAGCCTCAATTAGTCATGATAATAGGATGACAGTTTTGCATTCTGGAAGGGTAATGGCTTGTTTTAATCTTGCATTTGCATGAGTGCGCTCTGGGTGGAGGTGAGAGGTGGGCCTCATATGAGAAACATTTACTCAGCGCTTGATTACAAAGAATAGACACACTTAATTGTTGAGAATTGAATAATGGGTCTTTATTCTATTTATTGGATTATGGAGCCTTTTAGCTGTCCCCTGCTGATCGTTTCAAAGGACGCTCAGCTCACACAGTATTGTCTGGATGGGAGACATCGGAGGTGAGCAGGTCTTTGGAGACGTGGAATATTAATGCGCTGGATGTCTTCATTGATCAGCCTGCCTGTGTATCTGTATGATCAGTCACAGATACACAGACTCAAAGTTTGCCAACTGGAAATGGGGATGTCTGCGAGGATCACGGGGGGGAAAAAAATCTATAAATAAAACTAAATTGACTCTTCGCCGGAGTTTGATTGACAGGTGTTCTGACCAATCATATTAATGGGTCTTTATTCTATTTATTGGATTGTGGGGCCTTTTAGCTGTCCCCTGCTGATCGTTTCAAAGGACGCTCAGCTCACACAGTATTGTCTGGTTGGGAGGCATCGGAGGTGAGCAGGTCTTTGGAGACGTGGAATATTAATGCGCTGGATGTCTTCATTGATCAGCCTGCCTGTGTATCTGTATGATCAGTCACAGATACACAGACTCAAAGTTTGCCAACTGGAAATGGGGATGTCTGCGAGGATCACGGGGGGGAAAAAAATCTATAAATAAAACTAAATTGACTCTTCGCCGGAGTTTGATTGACAGGTGTTCTGACCAATCATATTGCCAAATCCGCTATTTTGTCAGACAAACAAACCAGACAGGAGAGTAGATTAACGTCGGTGGACTTGAATTTGAAAAATAGTGTGTATTGACGTCTTTCCGTGGTTGAAACAAGATACCTTCCGATGTTCATTCATGTTTTTTGGTGTGTAACTAGTAAAGAGGAAGAGATGATCGATTCATGTGCCACTTGAACTGAGGCGCTACAGCAGGGGTGCCCAAACTCGGTCCTGGAGGGCCGGTGTCCTGCGGACACCGGCCCTCCAGTACCGAGTTTGGGCACCCCTGCGCTACAGTGATCTGTCACGACACATTAAAGAGACACAAAACGCTATTTATTGTTTGAATTTCTTAAAAATGACAAAATTTGAAAGCTGAGACTTTGTTTCATATCAAAAGTAACCTGCTCTGTCTGGTCTGTCGGCGTGTTGTCAGTGTCTTCTTTGCTCCGCGATGTATTTTTCACTGCGTGAGAACATGATGTGTGGTGTGACGTGTGAGAGCACCATGGACGTAGCAACAGTAACGAAGGGGGTGGGTATTTGCGAATGGTCAAGTTTTCATGCCTTGAAAACTACACTAAAATAATTATTAAACCACAAATTATTAAATAAGTTCCAACTAAGCAACTAGTGAAACTACTAACACTAAATTACATTGAAATGACAAATTGACAATAATAAAACTTTTTTTTTTTTCAAACTATAATAACCATGAAAATTATGTTGTGAATGGTTGCAATATGAAATATTGTGGTAGGCCTATCCCAGAAACATTTATGAATCAGAAAAGGCCATATTGATCGACCATTAATCTGAATATGTCCCACTGTATGATTCAAATGAGTTTTGAAATTAAGTGCTATTGAATTATCTGAGCATAATGAAATTAAATGACATAAACAAATAAAAAAATATAAATAAAAACTAACATGACTAAGAAAAACTAAACAGATTTTTTTATTACTCTAAACGAAACTTTACCACCTGTCTGCATTAAACAATACAATGCAAGTAAGTAAACTACAATAACACTAGACTGTGCTGAGAAATGTAACGCTGTTAAACATTTAATACCAGTTATTAACACATCAACTTTGGCAGCCCTAAAATACTCTACAAAAAATAAAATAAGCAGAAACTGAAGCAAAACCAGATTTGGAATAGGGCTAAAACCAGATAAATTTATGAATCAGAAAATACCATTTGATATTTTCCACTCAGTGTGATTACGCCCTTGTTTTCTACCAACTTTTAATACTCAAGAAACATAAATGTGACCCTGGACCACAAAACCACATTTTTTGAAATTGAGATTTATACATCATCTGAAAGCTGAATAAATAAGCTTTCCATTGATGTAAGGTTTGTTGTAAATACTGAGAAAATCGCCTTTAAAGTTGTCCTAATGAAGTCCTTAGCAATGCATATTAATCAAAAATTACGTTTTGATATATTTACGGTAAGAAATTTACAAAATATCTTCATGGAACATGATCTTTAATGATTTTTGGCATAAAAGAAAAATATCATTTTGACCCATATAATGTATTTTTGCCTATTGCAAAAAATATACCCAAGCGACTTAAGACTGGTTTTGTGGTCCAGGGTCACAAATATAGATTCACTTCAATTCAAAAGGAATTTTGCTATTGAATTGCATTGCAAGACATTTTTCTGAGCATTTGCACTGGGATCTGGTGATGTAGTTATTGAGTTACCGTGCATTGTCTTTGTCGCTTGATTAAAATTACTATCATTGTGTTAGAGCGTTTACAATATGAAAATTGTGTATTGTTAGTGTGAAGATGTGTGATGACAGCCACCGGTTCCATCTAAAACCCTTCCCCCCTTTACCTTCCGCTGCTCAGACAAATCAATGGCAAAATGAATTCTGATTAACCTAAAGCTCTCTTTTTTGCGGTCAGTGCAATGTCCAGCAATGGATGTTTGTCTCGCTGGCTGTAATGCGTCTAAAATCCAGTTACAAATAAACCGTAAAACACGCTAAGATGAAAAATGAATCTGGAGAGCATTATGCTTGCTTAGAGCTGTTTGGTGAGGCAGGGCGATACTCGAGCGCAAACTCGGTTAGGTCATACCCGCTGGAAACGCACATTACGCTGACATTAGCATAAATGGGTTATCGATTCTCATTGAAGTTAACCTTCAGTTCTGTCCTGTGGAATTAGCCGAAGTGGACCGGAGAGCTTGTGTAGGTGTGTGTGTGCGAGCGAGTGACAGTAATGAAGATGTGACCTTTCGGGTTGATCCCTCCTGCCCCCGACAACCCACCAACGAGCCGCTCACCCCTACATGTGCATTTCTGTGTCACAGTGTCATCCGTTCCATTTCAAGACATGTAGTTTTCTTTCACGAGCTGTCAGCGAACACATATCTCAGCTCCAGCCTTCTCAAGTTCTTGACAGGAATTTTTGAAAGCCTGTCTTAAAGGCATAAGCCAGCATCCTTCCCATCACGGAGAGATGGGATAGGGAAAAAAGTGAAGGATGTGTTGGGGAGGGGGACATGCAGTGGAGACTGACCAACGAGGAGAGGAGGACGGTAAATAACAGTCACCACAGGGGCCGTGTCTGGGGTGCCTCCTATTCTGGCCCCCAGTCAATTTAATTTAAATATAAATTTCAGGGATGCGTGGCGTTAAAAGGCTTATATTAGCAAAGAGGGAAAAGTTAATGAATGTATTTCAATCTCTGTAACCACACAGCCTTGCTCATTTACCTCCCGGAATATATGAGCGGTGCTGCTCGAAATTGGGACTGGGGTAATATACGTGCTCTCCAATAACCCACTTAAACCAGCCTTCACAATCCAGTCCATCATCTCTGGTTATGCGGAGGCTGTGTTTGAGTTTGACTGTATATTAAAGTGATGATGATATTACTGTTGCATTTTAGAATGAAACCCGTAAATAAATGTCCAGGTCAAAAACCCAAAACCGAAAGATAAAATAATTGAATCTATTATTATGACCCTTGTTTTTATGACCTCCCCCAATCCCCCATCCCCCCTTTTTTTTAATTGTGACAATATTTTTTAACACATTTTACCTTATTACTAATGGATCTAGTATGGTCTCTTTCATTTTATATTACATTAGTGATGATTGTTATTACATTATTTTAATTTTTTTGTTAATTTTAATCAAATTTAAAGGCAGTACAACAAATGCTATCATGATCAAGAAATACTTATTGTATTCAGGAGTGTAAATTTCGTCTTAAAGTAGGGGGGGACAATAAACAACATTTCTCAAGAGCAATTTTTGAAGGGGACACATATAATACAGCTAAAACTGTACTTGTAAGGATAAGTATACACAGAGGAAAGCCTTACTACTTTTATTGTAGGAGGGAGACAACTAGACAAATTAGACAACTTCAAGCTGTTGTGGTCGCGCCGTGACAGCGCTCGTGTCCATTGTAGACATTACTCTCCGTCAGGCAAGTCACGTTATTATTGCTAAAATAGCGGACTCATCGAAAAATACATTGGCATCATCTGTATTAAAGAGAATCATCTGATGTTTAAGTAAAGAAAATAGCCTTGACAGCCGAGTTCCACAACTATTGACTTTTTCCTCACTCACCGGACTTGTGTGTGTGTAGGTGATGTAAAAGAGGAAAACAGGCATTTGGACCAAAGCACAGTGAGGCAAGCGAGGGGGAGACTCAAAATGTTTCTAAACTTAAAACGCATTTTTGCGTTTCTGTTGTTTTACTACTTACAAAGTTATTTAAAGTATAAAACATTGTTATTTACAATACACAGTGTGGTTTTTAATCATATTTTTAGGGGGGACAACTGTCACATGTGATTGCCACAAGCCCGCCCGCCACCGCTCACTCTAGCTGCCGGCCTCCGCTCACTCTAGCCCTCTGGCCGCCGCTCACTCTAGCCTGCCGTGTGTTTCGTTGTGAAAGCGAAACTACTTTGTTTGGTCTACAAAATAATGTTCTTTTTAGCTACATCATATGACCCCTTTAAATCTATCAAATGTATCATATAATATACAACTCACAAAAATGTATATGCAGTACCGGTCAAAAGTTCATGAAGGATCATGTGACTGTGAGGACTGGAGTAATGGCTGCTGACAATTCAGCTTTGCCATCACAGGAATAAATTACATTTTAAAATATGTTAAAATAAAAAATAGTTATTTTAAATTGTAATAACATTTCACAATATTACTCTTTGTACTGCAAAGAAAATGCAGCCTTATTTTTATTAAATTGTTTTACATATATTTAAATTATTTATTACATATATATACTGTAATGTTACAGTAAAGAAAATTAGACAATTTTGCTTTACAGTAATGAGAACTGAGGTGTAATGTAAAACTAACTAAATAAATAAAACTAATTTAAATAGAATTTACATAAGATTTAAATGATAACATATAATTTGAAAATATAACAAATAAGTTAATTAAATAATATTTTTTTGCTTTAGGGTATAATGTAACCTGGACACCTGTTCATGAGATTCACCCAACTACCCTGACTAAGCATATTTTATGTTTTGGATGCAGATGTCTCCACCAGGGTTCTTAATTCAAATGTCACTACTTGTCCTTCATCTACTGGTTTAGCTGTTGAACAGTATGGCTATGGTGCTGTACCAGCTAAACCAGCACTAACCAGCCTGGACCAGCAAGGAAATTCATGCAAGAGAGAGAGAGGGGGATGCTGAAAATACATTGGTGAGGAAGACAGTGAGATTGAGAGGATGGGGGAGGTGAGAGTACGGACGAGCGGAGCGGTTTTAAGAAGAGGGTTCACAGGCTAGTGCCTACTTGGAATTCAGGTTGGTTAAAATTCTGTCTGCATACAGTATGTGTGAATTGGAGAGCCATCTCATCTAAGAATGCTAAGGCTTTCCTCACAGAGTGCCAACACCAGGAAATGTTCATGTCAGTTCTAGTGAGAGGCCTTCCTGTGTTCCTGCAATACACACACATTCAGTAAAGCGGAGGAGGGTCATGCATAGACACTGAAAAATACTGTCAGAGAGTTATGGAGTAAGAGCTATAGAGTAAAATCTGTCAAATGATAAATATTCTGCACTTCTCTGGCTTCTACTTGATTTTTAATAACATTTATTATAAAGTAAGAGATTCATTTTTTTTTAATAAAGGTCACATTATAACTTCCTTGGAAACTTTTTACCCTAACTTCTTTACCCTAACAAAATTACTTTTGCTAACTTTAAATGCCTTTTATATATAGATTTATTGTTTTATATTGTACTTGTCCCAGACTTCCTATCTTTAACAATGAAAATTATACAGAAAATTATCACAAGCTTAAAATATGATGTGAAATGTTGGTGACAGTTTAGCCTTGAGGGCAGCACGCTACGGGTGTCCCGAATTTGAATCCCGGCTTGAGGACCTTTCCCAGTCTTGCTCCCCTCTCTCTCCCACTTTGCTTCCTGTCATCTCTACACTGTCCTATAAATGCAAAAACGCCAAAAAAAAAGAAAGATGTGAAATAAACACAAAACATTCTAATATTTATTGTGTGAAAATTATTTATACCACAATTTCCTCCACTGTTTTCATTTTAATTTTAGTTAAAGGTTTATTGCTTTTGTTTTTATTTTTTTTGTCATGTGCGTGTGTGTGGTCCTAGTATTCCTTACGTTACGGGGACCAAATGTCCCACCAAGTATAATAATAATACCAGTACATTTTGACCTTGTGGGGACATTTTTTGGTCCCCATGAGGAAACGAGCTTATAAATCATTCAGAATGAAGTTTTTTGAACATCTAAAACAGCAGAATGTTTTGTGTGAGGGGTAAGTTTAGGTGAAGAGTTAGAGTAAGGGGATAGAAAATAGTTTATACAATATAAAAAACATTTCACCTATAGAATGTTCGCATAAAACATGGAAACTCAATGTGTGTGTGTGTCTATATAGTTTTCATGGATTTTTATTTTTTGTTATCTTAGTACATCAAGTTAAACTAAATTGAAACAAGAAATGTTGCCTTGGCAACTAGCTGAAATTAAAAAAATTTTCCTAAGTATTATTATTTTTTCATGGTTTAAATTTTAGTTTCAGTTTTGGTTCTAGTTATAATAACCTAGTTCTAGTTATAATTACCCTGCTCCACACCAAACAATTCTGTACCTAATACATTTCTATTGAAAAGCTTGAGATGAAATATGGGACATGTTCTGTATAAAGAAAACAAGGTAAATATCACTTGTGCACAGATTTTAATTTTAATTTTTTTATACTAAGTATAATTTCCAGTCAAGCTGTAATTTGTGAAATTTTGCAAAAAGTGTGAAAATATTAGTTAATTGTGTGTTTTTTAGCATATGATAAAAACAGCTTGCTGAGAATTAGTAACTAGAAAGACAAAAGAACAATTTTTAATTCCAAAAATGTTCAAATGTAATTTCCGTCATTTTCACCACAGAATGCTACGGAGCACAATTCATTTGGGAGCGTGCCAGCCCCTACAGCCAATAGTGTTTGCATTTCATTTATATATTTTAAAGATGTAAGGACAGATTGCGATTTCTATGCTGGGTTTTATTTTGTGCTCTCCCAGCAGAAAACAGCCGCTCATTTTGTTGGCTTGAGCTTGTTGCCAGTTAAGAATGCTTAAATAATGACCTGCAGAGAGCCGTTGTCCTCCTAGGAGGCCTGTGCTGGCGTGCTGACTTTTCACTCATCTCCAGTAAAGTCTGACGTCCTGTATTGGGTTACGTGGTGAGCGCTGATCTAGATTTAGCTGTGCTTGCCTGAAAATCTCTCGATGATCCTTGCAACAGCAGAAAATGGTTACTTCTAATAACACCATAGCAAACATTCATGTCTATTAATGGACAAGACCCAAGCTTCCCCACAGCCTTCACTGGTATTTCCCATAATGCTCTTGTGCACATGTTAATAAAGCTGAAGTGCTTCTACTGGAGCTCTGCACCTCAGTGCCAGATCTAAGCTTGTGATTCTATGATGCAATAAAGTGTGTAATTAATTTCTGGTACAGGTACCAACTCCCCTGGATCTGTCCCGCACTGACACTCCAATAATATCATCACTAAACATCAACCCTTAAAGGAATATTCCAGACTTAGTACAAGTTAAGCACAATCGACAGCATTTGTGAAATATATTACCATAAAAAAATAATTTTGACTCATCTCTTCTTTTTCTGCACTTACAGTGAAAGTGAAGGGGCCTCTGGGGGCCTCTAGGGATAGGCTTACATGGGACGGACGACCTCCAGGGTGGTACCCGTTCCAGGACACATGGCGGAGCAGGGAACTCAGGGGGCCTGGCCTTGGCACTCGGCCCGGCCTCTACGGCTGGATCCTTATAAATCCCCCCCAAAAAAAAAAATCCTTGGGAAAATTATCGGTCCCTGAGGCCCTCCGTGGGCCTGACGTAGGAGCAGCGGCCCTCCCTGGGCTTGACTCGGGAACTGTGGCCCTCCCTGGGCTTGACGTGGTAACAGGAGCCCTCTCTGGGCTTGACTTGGGGACTGGAGCCCTCCTTGGGCTGGACATGGGAACTGGAGCCCTTTCAGGAGCGGACTCAGGGGCTGGAGCCCACAGTCTCTTCCTCCGCATTCTCTTATTATAAGCAGAGGTGAAGGAGAGAAGCCTACAGTCGCTTCCTCTGCATTCTCCTTTTATAAGCAGAGGTGAAGGAGACTGCTGCTGTCAGCCGAGGGCTTGGGAGTGAATTGGCCTGCAGGCTTGACTGTGGGACGGCCCGCGGGCTGGACATCAGAGCGGCTGGCGGGCTGGTTCTGGATCGGGGCCGGATGCTCTCCAGACACCAGAGGATCCCTTCCCTCCAGCTTAACCCTGTGGTGTCTGGGAGGTCAACGGGGCGGTAGTAATTTGCCCCGATCCAGAACAGAGAGTTCAACGTGGCGTTGTCTAACGCCGTTGTCGTGGCGAGCCTGCAGAATTCCCGGGCATACTCCACGAAGGGAAGATCTCTGCGGGCTAGGGCAGTGAATCTCACGGCAGTTTCCATGATCGCGGGGGGGAAAACAGAAAACAAAACACTTTCAAAACAGGAAACAAAAAACGAGGAGAAGGGGCGCTGCTTACTGTTCGGTCCTGTCTTCTGTCACAGTTGCACTAATGCGAGGAACTAGGAACGAGGAGACGTAGGAGAATTCACAAACACTGTCTTTAATGATCCATGAACGAGGAGTACAGGGCAGGCAGGAACACACAAGTAGTACAACAGGGATTGACGATTAAAACAGGACGCAGGACTCATGAAAACACAGGGCTAAATACTAGAACTAAACGAGGGAATTAACAAGACACACCTGACCTCAATAAACATAATCAACATGAGGGAAAAACTAGGTCACAGGAGGGAACATGGAACACGTGGGGGAGGAAAACAAACACCAAAACAGTCCATGGGCGTGACAAGGGGGAGTTGTTTTTTGTGAATTTGGGGGAAAACTTTACACTAAAAAATATCCTGTTAAATTTACAGTAAAAAAACTGGCAGCTGGTTGCAAGAAATTCACCATAAAAAATATTGTGACAACATAATAATGAATTTTATTAAGTGATATAATGTTAATACATATTACTAAAATCTACTTTTTACCTTGACTTTTTCTTTAACCATTTGCAATAGCACTGAATATGTCTGTGATATATTCATATTCCTAAATTAGTAGGTGGGCTAAACAGGAGACACATGGTGACATATGTGAGCTATTACTGAAACTTTCAAATGCTAAAGGCCACAAAAAAATGGATTCCTTTGTTCTAAATCTTTGCACCTGACATATTGTTGGAATACTCCTTAAATCGCCCCTTCAAGCTCAAACAAACTAAATGTATGAAATGACAAGTAGAAGACAGGTAATAGTGCTTTTTACTGTGAACCCATACAAAAAGCACCCAAAGCATTCACATTAACAAATCATTCTCATTATACAAATCATTTTTGTAAAATATTAATATGAACATACGAAACACAGGTTTAAAACTTCCAAGGCTATTACTTTTTTGTCAAATAGTATTGTTAAATGCATAAAGGATAAGGACAACAATAATAAGCATTCAAACTAGTAATTATATTCAAACTACTTTACAAAATAAACATTATAAATATTTACTAATTGGAATTTAAATGTTAACACTTCTCTCATGTGTTAACATTAGTTAATGCATTAGTTAACATGTACTAAATCTGAAAAATATATTTTAATAGCATTTACTGGTAAAATTATTTAAAAAAATTATGTATTCATTGTTCATGTTGCATTTATTATATGACTTTTGAAAAATTTATATCAACTAAGATTAATGAATGCTATAGAAGTAGTTCATTGTTAGTTTGTTAACTAATTTAGTTAACTAATGTTAACAGGTGAAACCTTATTATAATATTATAAAATTTATTATAATATTATACATTTTTGTCCACTTTTTACAGTCACAATCATGGAAGAGAACACTTGTTGTAGTGCATAAACCCTTCATAAACTTTGTAGTGACTGTCATTTCTCTTACGTTTAGAAAAAAATTTTTTTTGCGAATAAACTGTATATTCTTGCACTCTTAACATGATCCCCAACCCTAGCCAAATCTCCAGTGTTGTGGTCACAGTTCGGCTGCTCTCGCCTGACTCCTCCCCCCGAGTTCGATACGCTCGTCTCTCGGCTCTGCTCAGGCTTGTCAGTGCGGGCGAGAGCGCTGCTGAACATGGCGTCGGACGGGATGATTTTAACCAACCACGACCACCAAATCCGAGTTGGAATATTGACAGGTAAATACAAAATGACACTAGCTCCTTTTACGCCTCGTCGCTCGCGCTGGTCTTGCCCACTGTTGTTTGTCGTGCCGGTGGTGATTCCTATCTGAGCGAGTTCTGCCCAGCTATCGCTCTGGTTCCTCGACTCATTTGCAAAAACTGTGCGTTTATTTATCTATATATTCTTGTATTGATTTTATACGTCTATGCGATAAAGTATCCGGCTCTATGAGATCTGGCTTTGGTCTGTCATGCAGCACAGCTCAGTGTCAAGACAACAGTTTGTGTGATGAATTATTCATAGCTTGTACGCAAGACATCCAAATAACATAGAGCAGATCGTTGGAAAACCCTCTTTATATCTGTGAATGAACCCTCCGATCGCTGCTGTATGTCTGTTTATGGTCTTATTAACATGTGTGGTTGCTGAATTGTGCTGTTATGTAGATACGAGTTGGTATTTGGAGTTGGTCACGCAGTTTTTTTTTCCTCATGGATTTCTGCACAGCAGCATCTCAGCTTCGGGTTTGCTTTGAGGCTGCATTTGTACACATGTACGGTGATATATATATATATATATATATATATATGCATATGCAGCGTCTCATGCAATTGATAGATCCACTCAGGAATGAACTTTAAACACGACTTTAAGGGTTACCGATAATGGCTTTCACTATGCACGCGATTAAGTGGTATTCTCTTGCATGCATTCATTGATCGCCACCCCAATTTTGGCTAAAAACGGGAATGAAGCAGCCGCCGTCTTGTTAAATATCGCCGCCGTAGCTTCAGGAACAAGGGGAATGAGTGATGAATAGCGATGTCCGATTCGTGAACGAATCGTTCTTTTGAGTCAGATATTTGTAATGAATCTGTCCACGATTGGAGGATGGAACACGTTCATTTATGAGTCGGATTGATCGATCTGTTTTCCTGTCGGACTGATTCAGCCTGAGCGAATCTGACTCATTAACTCACTGATTCGAGAACCGTTTTTCGAAAATGAGTTCCGTAAATACATCTCAAACTTAATTATGTGACAGTTTTATCAACATGCATTAATGTGCGGTCACATTAGAATTTTTTTTTTTTAATATAAATTTAAAACAGCATTTATAAAAAAACATGCAACAACGTTTTCATTGATTTTGTAAATGTAAGTGACTGTTTATGATTTGAATTATAGCTAGAACAAACTAAGGTTGGAGACATGAAATTACTATAATGACCTTTATTAACAGAATGTAGCTTAATAAACGGCATTATATGCGTATAGATCAGTGTTTCTCAACCCTGGTCCTGGGCGCCCCCCAACACTGCACATTTTGTATGTCTCCCTTATCTGACACACCTGATTCAACTCATGAGCTCATTAGAAGAAACTCCAGTACCTGAAATGGGTGTGTCAGATAAGGGAGACATACAAAATGTGCAGTGTTAATATAAATTTAAAACAGCATTTATAAAAAAACATGCAACAACGTTTTCATTGATTTTGTAAATGTAAGTGACTGTTTATGATTTGAATTATAGCTAGAACAAACTAAGGTTGGAGACATGAAATTACTATAATGACCTTTATTAACAGAATGTAGCTTAATAAACGGCATTATATGCGTATAGATCAGTGTTTCTCAACCCTGGTCCTGGGCGCCCCCCAACACTGCACATTTTGTATGTCTCCCTTATCTGACACACCCATTTCAGGTACTGGAGTTTCTTCTAATGAGCTCATGAGTTGAATCAGGTGTGTTTGATTAGGGAGACACACAAAATGTGCAGTGTTGGGGGGCGCCCAGAACCAGGGATGAGAAACACTGGTATAGATGGTTTTACTGGAAGGTTTTAGAGCATGTAATATACCACAACTGGATGTTAGGGATCACTTGATGACGTAAACAAATCATTGAATCATTTTCTTTGTAACAAACTGCTTAAAGGAACCAGTTTGTGGAAATGAATCGGACTTCCCATTACGAGTGATGAAATGCACACACTGACTGAATGCAAATGTCAGTGACTTTGCAGTCTGTCACATATTCATGACATTCGTCTTGTCGTGTTTCCGTGAGCATGAGCATCCGAGATGCTTGTCGTGAGAGGGAATGGTATAAAACATGGTGGGAATCCCCCTCCCCCCACCACACACATACACCCCCCTGTATAAGCATGACTGCTGGCCGAGGGTGCTGTCCACTGGTTTTTGGTGCTGAGATGCCATCAGCCTCATATTTGTGCTTTTCGCAACATTTTCCTCAGCTGTGTGGAGCTGTAACAAAAATATATTTGAGGAAGTGAGAGGGATTTTTCCGAGGACATTATACACACCCCCCTTCTTTTTTCTCTTATACTAACATCAGCTGATCTAGTCCATCATTAGTCGCAGTCACGCCTAGCCCTTCTAGGAGATTGGTTAGCATGCCTGCACTGTGTAGGGGCATTTCGTGGAAGCGCACGCTTATTGATGAGGAATTCTGTGTGTGTGGAAGTGTGTGTGTGTGTAAAGAAAGCAGGGAGGGAGTGAGAGCGAGTATGGATGCCTTAGAGTGAGACGAAAATGGGACCAATCACATAGAACTACGGAATGTGCATACTTAATAGTGTGCAAGCGACACATCACCATTTATAGACCGTTGTGCATGGACAAGCAAAAACCTTTTGACCCCTTGTTTGAGATGTTGTAAATTGGTGAAATAGAAACATGGCAGGGGCTTCCAAATGTGGCTTAGTCTAAAAATAAGTCTCCAAAATGTTTAGACTATGCATTAAAATGGCATGCAAATAGAATTGAAATCAGAAACGATTGATTTTGTGCTATTCAAAGTTGTTTTTTTTTGGTGTTTATTTTTAGGGTAGCAGATGAGACAGAGTCTGCATGTTCTGCAGATTTCCGAGTGGTTTCCAGGCAAATGTTATCATTGTTCTGAGTGCTGTCTGGTATTACGAATGTTTTAAATATATCATTCATAGCCTGGAACATTTTAGGGGGAAATATCGAATGAATATAAAGGATGGATACAGGATTCTCAAGGTTTTGGTTGAATACTGAGCTCAGAGGCTTTCATTTTTGGAAGGGTGTTGCTTTTGGTTTTTCATAGAACAGTAAAATATTTGTGTATCCTACAAACCGCCTCCTGAAGGGGATTGTGATATTGGACTGAATTTGTTATGTTGTAAATGCCATATATTTACTGCATTCATCAGGTTTGCTCAACCAAGCGTTTTTCATTCTGATTACTTCAGCTGTAGTTGCATGCTATGGAGGGTCAGACACATCTATTGGTAAGTCGTTGGTTCCTCTTTGATATCTGATACATGAAATGACACATAGAGAAAAGCGCAAGCTTTTAGATCATTTCCTCTCCACCTCTCATCTTTCCATTCAAAGGTGCCAGCATCAGAGTTACATTCACGGCTGTGAATGCTGTCAGGGCTTGTGTCTGAGGTGTTCAGAGTGATCCTCCCGTGTGGGCAGGGCTCCTCCTTCTGAACAGCTGGTCGTGCTTCAACGAATAAACTGAAGTCAGGTGCATGCCTGCCATTGATGGGCTTTATTTCCTGTAACACAGGAAATTATTGAGTTCTTGAATTTTTAGTATTGTCTCAGTGGTTGTTTTCCCTATGGAGTCCCGCACATGACATGCTGGGGGG
>NW_015555763.1:2622407-2626213 GCF_001515605.1 Sinocyclocheilus anshuiensis
AAAAAGAAAATTGTGGCCACAAATGAAGAATTCTTAGAATCACTATAATAATACTTAATGTGTTACATCAATATAAGCACAAAGTGGTGTTCTTTAAACCAAAAGTTCAGGTTAGTGGGTCAATATCTGGCCAAGCAAACCAAAGTTACGGAGTCCTGCACATGAGATATGGCAAAAAATTACGAATTTGTTACTCTCTTTTATTGAGTTAAAATTGTGGATTGGTTTGACTAAAACTAGGGAACTAAATTGTACAACATGGTCACAATTTACCTAAAGCGAGGGAACAAATTGATATGATTTTTTTTGCCTCATGTCATGTGCCGGCAATGTAACTTTGGTTTACCTGTCCAGATGTTTAACCACTAAGCTGAAGTTTTTATTTTACCGTTCCATCCTCCCAAAGTTAATGGGGTCATATGACGTTGCTAAAAAGAACATTGTGTATTTGGTGTAATGCAATGTGTTTATGCGGTTTAAGGTTAAAAAAACACATTATTTTCCACATAATGTACATTATTGTTGCTCCTCTATGCCCCGCCTTTCTGAAACGCGTCGATTTTTACAAAGCTCATCATTCTGAAAAGCGAGGTGTACGCTGATTGGCCAGCTATCCAGTGCGTTGTGATTGGCTAAATACCTCAAGCGTGTGATGGAAATGTGACGCCCCTTACCATACTGTGAAGCCGTGTCCCGGTGAGATGAGACAACACCAATAAAACCCATTACAAACGAGGCATTTGTTGCATCCAGTGGGGACATAATTACTGATTAATATGTTCTGTTTACTCAGTTACAGATATAATAGCAATGCCTTTGTCCATATAAGGGATTTCCTGGAGGGTCATGAGTTCTCTACTTCTGTGACTGGATATGTGGATTTTCTGTGCGAGGGCGCCCTCTGGCGTCCAGTATCAATGAAACAGACATCATGTGTTTATAGTGCTAATGACCAATCCATCATTTTTTTGGGTAATTTTTATTTATTTATGTATTTATTTTTAAATAAGTATCGGTTCAGGCACCGTTTAGGCACCGGAACCGTTTTAAAAGTATCGATTTGGCACTGGTATCGAAAAAAAACCCAAATGATACCCAACCCTAATGACCCCTTTAATGGGTTTTTGGTTAAATGGCTGAAATATGGTCTGTGTTTCATGTTTTATTTTACAACATGAAATACAACAGTAATACCCCACTCATGATTTCTTTAAACCTTTACATGCTTTGAAAAAGTTGGTTGCTAACATGTAGCTAAATGGGACTACAAAGGCTGTTAGGGACATTAAACAGCACCATGACAAATAGATGAACTCATCTACTAACTGGTCTGCTTTTACAGCCTTTTTGTATTTATACTTGTGCTCTTGCAAAGTATTCTAACTCTAAATTTAAAACTTGTAGATTTTAACTGAAGATCGAAAGAGTTTAGTGGTGGTAACGTTTAAATCATGTGACTGTGATGTAGTTCTTTATAGCCTAATTTTAACGTTTGCTTCTGCCAGTTGCATTTAGAGTTCAAAATTCAGATGTTTGTTAATTTGTGTAGACTATCTTGGTGAACAAAATGTGTAAATATCATAAACCTTTGTTGGTCACAAAGCTTTTTTTCTTCTGTAATCCAAAAGCCAATAGAACAAATCCTATTGGCTTTTTGTTGAAGGAACCAGGGTGATTCTAATTTCCGGGTTGACCTACAAAAATGCATCATCCCTGCATAACAATCTATTATAACACAGTCATAACAATCTATCATAACAATGCATTACATTCTGTAATCGTTGCATTGAATTTTTACGTCCTAGTCACCTGTGAGCTGCTCCTGCCCTATCCGCCCTCTCGAGATCCACTTTCAGATGTAGTTCCTCATGGCCACTGTGGTGTCAAAGCATGTTAGCACTCTTGTGACGGGTATCTTTGTGCTAACACTAAAACAGCTCTCCAAAAGTTTACACTTCAAGTCCCTTTAACACCTCCTGAAACCCTCCAGTGGTGAAGGAGCAGACACTTGAATAGCAATTGGCAACTCATGTGCTAGACTTAAAGGCAATAGATGACCTTGTATTTGAAAGACATGGACCTCTGCCAAGATCTAATCTCAGTTGAACATCAACAGTTGCCATTAATAAGCCTTAATGAAAGATAGTTCAGATGTCGGTCCCCAGGTATCGCTTTGAAGCCATCAGTATTGAATTACAGGGGCATAATTTCACAGGTAGGGGTGTGTGATATTGACAAAAAATTATATCTTGATATTTTATGGGATTTTATCGATAACGATAATTAGACGATATTTTGCTGAGTGTGTCATTGTGCTGGTACCTTAAGGACTGCCGAAGACAGCTGACTCCTAATGTTTTTAATATTCTTCATATTCTGTGTGGTTGTCAGTTCATACTGATAGAAATTAATCTTTTCCAATAAGTTTAAACTAATTTTTGCATTTTGTGGGCATTTTTACCTTTATAAAGCCATTTTTTCTAAAAGTGTCCATTATCTTTTGAGTCAAATTCTTACATTTAATCAGGGAATTAGAATAATAAGACATTTGGGCTGTTACCAAGCAAATTAAATCAACATATTATCGCAGACGATATATATCGCACACCCCTATTCACAGGTGTTGGAAATTCGGACAAGATCAGCTTGGAGAACGCAGATAACAGCTTTTTGGTCAGTGTTCTCAGAACGACTCATGTATTAGACATCAAATCAAAGCTAAAGACAAATGTGCGGCTTTTATGTAGTGGTTTATACGAATACTCCTTTCCATGTAGACACGGATGACATTTTTGTGGATTTATGTTCCTCGTTCTGTGACTGTAGTTACCCTTTGGGGATGCAGAGGACAAATGACTGCTTGATGTGTATATATACACTTTTATGGTATTCCGAGGTTCGTCGTCCCTTAGTTTTCACCACAGAAGCATAAGGGTGTGTTTGTGCATATTTTTGAAGATCATTGTCATTTTTCAAAGTTAATGGGTATGTTGAAAGACTTTGGACCTACTTTCACCTAGGGATGTAACGATTACCAGTTTGATGATAAATCATGATAAAATACCCCACGGTTAGTATTACCATTTCGTATTTTAATTATCACTATAACTGTATTCGATTACCGCGATTTGAACAACTGAGGATAAATAAATACTGTCCAGCACAGGGCTCCAGAGTGCGACCAAATGGGCGCATTTTGCGATAATTTTTTCTGCCCGTGCGACTAAATTTTGTGTGCGGTTGCACTGGCGCGACCACCGCATTGTTTAACTCATAAGCGCTGCCATTTCTGTTGCATATGAGAAACATCAAATGGCAAACGAAACTGAAAGCATAACGAAACCGCGCGACTGGTGTGAGCTACGTAGCGCTTCGAGTGTAGAGCCTGGTTTATACTCGCCACGTCAGCAGGAGCGCGAAGCTGCGTGCAGGAAAAATGATGCGAATATTGAGGAAATGGATGGATGGTTTTCAAGCTAAAGTAAAAGACCGCTTCTTAAACCAAAGGTGAACATGCTGGTATTCTTGTGGGGAAAAACATGCAAGCACTGTCACAGCAAGTTTAGTTTTACTTTTCTTTTTGTTTTCATTTTGAAAAGCTTGTTATCTTTGCTGTTTACCTAACGTTATGCTATGTAAGTTCTCTTTTTTTATTTATTTGGTTCCTCAGTTTTTGCTAAACGTTCTGTAATTTATTAGTTGGTATATAATACAGCATGTGGTGTATGCCATGCCTCGTCTTATTCGTTTTTGTTAATAAACGTTTTGTAAGCTAGTTTGTCATTGTATCTTACTGTTTTATTGTT